>NC_058135.1:84800814-84872111 GCF_016433145.1 Gracilinanus agilis
GGGAGGGGGAGTTGAAGGGGAAAGGTGGAGCATGAACCATGTAACCATGTTAAAAATGAATATTAATAAATGTTAAAAAAAAAGAATAAAAAAAAAAAAAGAAATGTCTTGGATCATTGCATTGCTGCTAGTAGAGAAGTCCATTAGATTCTATTGTGCAACAGTGTATCCATCTCTATGTATAAATTTCTCTTGCTTCTCCTCTTTCACTACATCAATTCTTGGAGGTCGTTTCAGTTCACATGGAATTCCTCCAATTCATTATTCCTTTTAGCCCAACAGAATTCTATCACCAAAATCTTTTTGGGTTTTTGACCAAATTCTTTTTTTTTCCCCTTGGAGGTTTTGAATGCAGCAGGCTTGACTTCATTTTCTTCTTCTGAGTTTATGTTTTGATCTTCCCTGTCACCCAAATAACTTTATATATTGAGTTTCATATTTTGTTATTTGCTCATGTTCAGCCTTTTTCTTATTTCTTAACTTATTAAAAATCTGTCCAAGCTGAGCTCTTTTCCTGTGGTGAAGGGTTTCAGTTCTCTATAAAACTGAGAAATTAAGTCTTTGTCAAAGGTACTTGCTATAGTTTTCACATTTTGTTGCTATAAGCTTTTCTAATAAGACTATT
The DNA here is from genome assembly GCF_016433145.1 of Gracilinanus agilis. Lineage (NCBI taxonomy): Eukaryota > Metazoa > Chordata > Mammalia > Didelphimorphia > Didelphidae > Gracilinanus > Gracilinanus agilis. The sequence goes on from NC_058135.1 coordinate 84,801,440, forward strand.
TGGATACAAAAGATATCTAAATCATAATTAATATTCCTTGTAATCCTGCAATTGCTCCCTATATAAATGAAATAGAAAGCAATCTGAAGAAAAAATAACAAAAAAGGAAAGAAAAACTTTCAAATAGCATGATTTACTTAGTGAATACTAGAATCAAACTTAAATATTAACTTAATATTTTATAATTTTAGCAATGCATAAGCATATAAAACAAATCCTCAAAAATATTAGTCTTTTCTATAAATATCTAACAAAATAAAGTAGGGAAAGATATAAACAAATATCTTTTGAATTTGCGAATAATCAGATATATGATTAATGCTTTTCCCCTACAAAATGACTGTTGTTGTATATGAACTATTATTGTATATAAAAATAATGGTATTCAATCATGCCCATATGAATAATACATATTTTTATACATATGAAATACATTATGTATATATCATTTTATGAATATTTTATGAACATAATTAACTTCTATTTTGTTTTTAGAAATAGAAATAAATTTAAATTTAAATAAACTTTTTAACTATAAGTAATGTGACTTAAGCAAATATATAAAGATTTGTGTGAAATCATGCAAACTGAACTAAGTAGACAAAAGAGAACAATTTATGTTATGATTACACTAAAATGAAGTATAAATCTTTGAAAAATAATCTGACTCCAAATCCCCCTTATCTGTATACAACAGAAGTTCAGAATTTTTTATATAAATAACAGTCACATTCTTTGGATCTTCATATGTTTGTGTTTATCAATAATTATGAAGTTTAATATATATTTTTTAAAATTAGAGTAAAAATGATATAAGTAGTGACAGAGTAAGATAATATAAGACAACAGATATTTATTAAGCCCTTACTAGTTGCCAAGTACCTTGGCACTGAGGATTAAGCATTGAGGATAAAGATGTAAGGAAAGAAACAGACATTCCTCACCCTAAAGGATCTGAAATTCCAAACAGGAAGGAATTCACAAAAGAGAACTGAAAAATGGGAGACAAGGAGAGGTCCTTATGTTGGAGAAGAGACAGAAATCATTGGTGACTTGGGATCATTACCAAAATGGAGGCCTGGGAAATGGGCAACTCATCTATAGGAGAATGTGGTAGAGCTAGTGGGATGTTCCAGAGTGAAATTCCTAGTTACTGAATGAAGTTCTACCTGAGAAGATGACAGGTAAGGTATTGTGGCAAAGTCATGAGAATCAGAAGCAGAACTGGATATACATGTACTTTTATCTACATTTTGCAACTGAGAATATTTCTTTAGTTGTATCTGATTGTTTTGATCCTACTTAGGGTATTCTTGGTTAAAGATACTGGAATGCTTTTCTATTTCATTCTCCATCTCATTTTACAGAGGAGGAAACTGAAACAAATGCAGCTGAATGATTTATTCAGGATTACACAACTATTAAGTGTTTGAGGCAGGATATGGACTCACAAAGATGAGTTTTCCAAACTCCAGGCCCAATAGTCTATCCACTGTATCATCTGTAACTGTAAAAGGGGACAATATGACTTGCCTTGGTTCACTATAATATTGTAAAGAATACAATATTAAGGATGGTATTGACTCCTGGTAATTTGTGTGCTATAGATATAATTTTAATAGAAATGCAGATCTAAAGCAAATAGCCCTGAGAGGTCATCTAGACCAGTTGTTTCAAGCTTAATATACATATTTAAATATTATAGTATGAATCCCATTTCATTAGTATTATCAGATCTTTAGTCTCCTATGTTGTGAGGGTTTATTTAGTAATTTATTTAGCAATAGTATTGGACCTAGCAGGAAGGGCTGGAGGATTCCAAGATGGAATGAAGGAGCAGGAAGTAGGGCTTGTGCTCTGGGAGAGACTCCATTAGTGGTTGGCACAAACTATTGCTAGCTCTGGGAGATCTCAGAGTTAAGGAAACCCTGCATCCAGATTCCCTGGGATCCTGAGTGGTGGAGACTTTTAGCTAGTGGACAAGACCTGCAGAGCTGCACCAAGTGGAGGAGGGTTTGGGATCTGGTGGACAGCATCTCAAGCACACGTTCTCTACTTGGGTGCCTTGGATCACCTTGGCTCTTGGCATCCTGTGATCATCTTTGGATTACGGTGAGAACCCTCAAAGCCACCCTCAGGCCCTTTAACTGTGCTGGTCAAACCTGGCTGAGCCTTCCCAGTGGCTCTAGTACTGCTTCTTTGGGTCCTGCCTGCCTAGGTCATTTAGATTAGAGTAGTCAAGTCCTCCCCTTGCCCTGTGGTTTTGCTCTTTAGGTTTTAAGTGTAGAATCCCCTATCCCATCTTTTATTGAGTTACACCCAATTAAACTGTTTAAAACTTTTACCTTGCCTGCTGGTTCCATAGACTCTGGCCTAGTGGTGAGCTGGGTGACCGTTAGCTTAACTGCCATTCTGACAGTTAACAACAGCTTGGCAGTAAACCCTGATCTCCCTATCCTGGTTGGTCCTGTCTCTCCTTTAACCCAGTGTGTGTACCCACAAACCATTTAGGTCACATTTTAACATCCCTGGTGCCCCATCTTTTACACTTTTTCAAATAGACTTGTTAATGTGATTGCAAATTCATCTGAACAAAGGCTCAATATTATGATTTGGAGATGAGTATACGTGTGCAAAGCATTTACACTTTGATTTGAGATTTTTATTTTATATTTTCCTCTTACCTGACAACATTTTTTCCTAGGCCACACAAGAAATATAATTGTCTACCGACAAAGAAAAAATCTAGGTGACCACACACACACACACACACACACACACACACACACACACACATGCACGCACAAACACACACTCATACTCATTGAATTCCTTTTTAATTTTACCTTTCATTTTCTTTCAAATAAGTGCATCTAGAAAAGGTTGATTGTGTTCTCAGAAACTTTTCATTTCCATTCTCTTCATATAGCAATGATAAATTAGACTCACAAAGCAAAATCATATCTTAGTTATTTTTTTTATTTCCAAGTACCATAAATTGCAGGTTGTATATAATAGATCTATAATCAATATTTTCCTGATCTTGCCTCCCAAAATTTAAACTATGTTTTTTTTCCATTCAGCAGATACTTGAATTGAATCATCTTTGTAAAAGAAAAAATAAGGCTCTGGAAGACTTTATACAGAACCTCAGTATGAATGTAGGTCCTACACAATATTATTTTGTAGCATTTGATCATGCAATTTAGAAAGTGTAACATTAATTAAAGAGTCAAATAATTGCTCATATTGGTCATAATATTTATTTTTTATCTTTTTTCTTAAATTATCCTTGATATTTATAATAATGAAATAAAATTTAGAATATATCTTTTGGAGAAAATTATTCAAGAGTTTTTCAAAGGTTTCCTCCCTTAATCTCAGTGATGATACTGCCCCAAAATATGCTATTGTAGAAAAAAAAAACTGGTTATTAATCAAAGACTATGGCATACAGTTAAATGGATTATACCTAATGAATATACTGAAGAACAGGCTAAACAGATATACAGATGTAGTTGTCATTCACTTAATACTGTGAAATGAGGAAATCATTGAAAGATATTCTGATTAACACCACCTTCCCCTCTTTTGTGTAAGTAAGTCTGAAATCCACACCTTGGAGAGAATCAGTTCTTTAGAGTAAGGCAGAGTGCCTCTAAAATTCTTTCTTTAAAATGCCAATATTAAGGATGCGTTGCAGTCAGCTTTTACTATCTATGGAATTTATCTAATTTTTAATATGAGTATTTGAAATTGGTACAAATTAGGGTTTTTTAAATTGGTTTTAAAGACTTAAGAAAGTGCTATAGAAATGTTAATAACAGAGATTAAAATGAAAAGTGAGTCCTGCACATTTTATTTTATTTTCTGGATAGTCAGTTGTTAACTATTGCAAAAACTGACCAATATTGACACCTGCTGATAGTCTTTAGAAAACAATAATGGCTTTTGCCACAATTCATTTATGTAGAATGATTCCAGAGAAGTAAATATTAGGTAATTTCAAAGAATTAACACTTGAAGACATTAGTATTCAAACAGCTATCTTAACTTGAAAGGACAGAGGGGAACCTTGAGACAATATGACAGGGATGGGTAACCTTTTATCATGGGGGAGAATATAGCTAACTATAGCATACAAATAATTTAAAAAAGAAGTTTTTCAATGAAAGAATAGAATTGGAGGAAAAAATCTAATAATCATTTATTAAACACCTACTATATGCTAGTCATTGTGCTTGATATGTCTTACAAGCAGAAATCTAAATAATCCTTCAAACAAAATAATTTACATTTTTTCTGAAATGTAAGAATGTCCTTTAGCCTAAAATAGAAAACAGGAGAAAACTAGATTCTTAAGGAAGAGGGATAGTTGAGGATTTGAAAAGAATGCTATAAAGGGAAAGAGAGAAGCTGAACAACTGGTGAAAAAATATGAAAAAATAAAATTAATCTATTTTCTTAGGGGCAGAAGGGGAGACAGACATTACTTTCACTTTATTGGGTAAATTGAGTTGAAATTAAGAGGGGACCTTCCTTTAGAAGGTATTATATCAAGATTCTAAGATATCCAAGAATATACTTCCACATAGGCAACATTGTATAGTAACAATAGGAAGTATATATGAGAAAAGGAATGAATGGATTTTCTGTAAGATAATTAACCTCATTTACAGTTCTGGTCTCTCCCCTTTCTGTCTCTACTTCTGTTTTTCTCTCTTTCATTAATTTCATAGCAAAGTTGCAATGGGTTCATAATATTATTAATTTGTTTTATGGAAAACTTTCAAACACTTGGTGCAGTTAGCTAGTAGTATATTCTAAAAATAATAAAAAAGGACACCATAGTAATGATTCAAGTGTCAATTTTTCCCCCTTAGTGAAAGAGGTCTTAAGTATGCTGCCTGCACATTTAAATTTCCACTATCCCATTAGCTAAGTAGCCAGAAAATCAGATGCTATCTAGTGCTCAATGTCTTACAAGTAAACAGATTATAAATAGCTGTAACAATGTACTTTTGCCTCAACTCAATTAAAAGAGGTTTTCATTTGTTCAAAATTACCACAGATACTGATATTTTGTATTATAAACCTTCCTTGCTATGAGAACCAACAGTGCACATTATTTTCTGACCTTTAGAGAAAATCTGTAACACTACAGGAAGCTTCTTCCTCCTCTTTTTCCCATCTGTAATAGGGATGAACAAGCATTCCTGTGAAAAATCCACTCAACCTATTTTTTTTTCTTTTTAAGGCCAACATTTAATGGAGGAAGCCCTCGTTATTTATGTTCTCCTTCTTGTTCAAAGTGAATAGTAACTGCTCATAATGGAAAGCAAAATCTAATGCTGAGGCAAAAGGGAGAGTTTAAAATTGAAAGTCAAATTTTTTTTCATTCTTTTGCTATTATAAAAACATGATGTGAAATTTGAAATACTATTTATAATGTATACATTCATTCTCAATATCTTCTGCCAATATGTTTATAAGATTTTTGATAACAATAAGTGACATTTTTGAGAAAGTTTACAAAGTACTTTTAACACACAGTGAAGGACCTGGTTGGCTCAGTGGGTAAAGCAATGAATCTTGACTCGGAGAATGCTCACTTAAACTCTACCTCAGTTTTCCTCATCTGTAAAATGGAGTTATTAATTATAACCTCTTCCTTTACATGTTATGAGGGTAAAATGAGATAAAATTTTAGCTTTTAAGTAGTTTTTTCTTTCTCATTATAAATTAGATAATTTTTAGTATTTACTTTCTAACATTTTGAATACCAATTCTCTTCCTGCCTTCCCCTCTCCTTGAGACTATAAGTAATTTGATTCAAATTGTATATGTGGTATTAAATGAAACATATTTAAATATTCATCATGTTGTGAAAAAATACATACAAAAACTTGAAGAAAGTAAGTGAAAAAAAGGATACATTGATCCGCATTCAGACTCCATCAGATCTTTCTTTGGAGGCGGATAATATTTTACTTCATGTGTCCTCCTTTAGGATTGTCTTTTTTCATGAGATAATATTCATAAAGTGCTTTGAAAAGCATGAAATGCAATAAAATGCTCACAATTATTATTATTATATTATCTTACTTGAACATTGCAAAAGTCTATGATGTATTTACTCTAGGATTAATTATCTAAATATGAGGAAACCGTTTTGTGTGATTAAATTATTTTCTTAGGGTTATATAGCAAGTAACTAGACAAGGGAAGGATTTGAACACATCTTACTGATTGTAAGAACATTACTCTGTCTATTACACTACACTATATTTAAGACAACTATTTCCCTTTAAGTAATGAGCAATGCAATTATATTTATAGATTAATAACCCAGATCTAAAATGACTAAGTAATATTCCTCAGTTAAGTCATGAGCAAAATTGCATAAGAGTTATAAAACTACATATACCTTTTGGCTCAGCAATAACACTGCTAGGTTTGCATTCAAAAGAAATTAATGATAAGAAAAAAGAATCTACATGAACAAAAGTATTTATAGCACCTCTTTTTGTGGTAGCAAAGAAATGGAAACTTAAGGGATGCCTGTTAATGGGGGAATGTCTGAACAAGCTATGGTGTATGTTTGTAATAGAATATTATTAAGCCATAAGAAATGATAAACAAGACATACATACACAAGTTGGAAAGAATTATATAAAGGAATACAAAGTGAAGTGGGCAGAACCAGGAGAATATTGTACACAGTAACAATAAAAATGCATGAAGATCAACTGTAAATCACTTTATTATCAACAAGACAAGGATCCAGGGAAACCCCAAGAGACTCGACAAAAAAAAAGATATACATTGCCATAGTAGGAGCAGATGTACATTGAATACAGATTGAAGCATACCATTCTTTGTCTTATTTTCTCCATTGTTTTTTATCTAGTGTAAGCAATATATCTTCTTTCACAACACCATGAACATCGATACATATTTTCTGATATTTAAAACACATAGCATATTACCTGCCTTCTTGGGGAAGGGGAGAAGTATGATGGAGAGAGAGAACATGGATTGGAAAATATCAGAAAATTAATATTAAGAAATCATGTTGACATGTAATCTGGAGAAGATAAAATTTTTAAAAAATAGAAATGACTTATGTTCATGTATATTTGACAAATGTATCTCTATATTTTATATATATGCATATATCTATATATGCTACTTCTAAGAAACCATAATTTTCTCCCAATTTACATCTTTCCTTCTATTTGCTACATTAGTTTTATTTATACAAACCCTTTTTCATATAATGCTTTAAAATTATTAATTTCACATATCAAAATGCTATTTCTTATTTTTAATAAATTCTTCTCTTAATCATAAATTTGATAGGTAATATGGCCTCCATTATTTTAATTTGCTCTGTTGATGGAACTGTGAGCTGATTCAGCTATTTTGAAGAATAACCTGGAATTAGGCTCAAAGAATCTTAAAATTGTGTATATTTTTTGACTCAGCAATATCCTTATTAGGTTTATTTTCTAAGGTGATCAAGGGAAATGGAAAAAATGTTCTAAAATATTCATAGCAGTTTTTTTATAAAGACATTTTATTTTAACAATTATAGGTAATAATTTCCCATATAAGTTTTCTAAAGTTATATGATCCAAATTGTTTCCCACCCTTTCTTCCTTACCCCTTCCTTAAGATGGTAAGCAATTCGATCTGGGTTATATATGTATTATCAGGCAAAGTGTATTTCCATATTGTTCATTTTTAAGAGAATAATCATATAAACTCCACTCCCAATCCAAATAAACTAAAGAAAAAATAGTATGCTTTCACGTGCATTTCAACTTGAACAGATTTTTTTTCCCCTGAAGGTGGCTAGGAATTTTTGTCACAAGTTCTTCAGAATTATTCAAGATAAATTATATTGCTGAGAGAAGCTAAGTTTTTTATAATTGATCATCCCACAATATTACTATTACTATTCTCCTGGTCCTGCTTATTTCACTCTGTATCAGTTCATCCACATTTTCCCAGCTTTTTCTGGAATCATCCTATTCATAATTCCTTTAATTTCCATTTCTTGGCCAACAACAAAAGGATTGCTATAAATATTTTTGTATAAGTATGTCATTTCTCCCCTGAAAACATTATGGATGGCAAAAGAAATGATGTCCATCCCCAGAGAAAGAACTGATAAAAAGAAATAAATAAGACATAATTTTATATATACATATAACTTTTTGTCCAATATCTTCTCTATTATGGGGAATGGAGAGATGGAGTTAAGTGGGTATTTTAATATAACAAAAACAAATAAATAAATTGAAATTTTAAAATGAATTTAAGATAAGAAAGAAGGAAAGGCTTGGACAGCAGTCCTGGACAATTAGTCCTTAAATAATCATTTGATTGCCTGTGCTTAAGTTTATGGGATGATACTGCCCCTCATAATTCTTTGCAGCTAATCACACATGCCACCTGAACTTTTCTTGTGCTCCAGCATTTTGAGATTACTATTTTCATGCCACACTGAATCATTTTGATGGGGTACATTTCATATCAATCAAGTTCATTAGTTAATGAAAACACTGAATTTATTTACTATGGAGTTTTATAGTGACATATCAGCTACTGATAACAAAGAAAAATTAGTATGATTAATTAGTAATCTAAAAATCCTAAAGAATCATTTTGCAACTTAAAAAAATAAGGCATCTGATCAAAATTAAGTCACAAGTTAAACGCTAGCTAATTTTTTAGCAATCAACTGGTATTTACCAAGTGTTTGCCAAGTGCCAGTTACTAACCTAAGCACTAGGGATACAAATACAATTTTTAGCAAGGGTTTGACTGGCCACAAAATTCAAACCTCTTGGATTTGAAGTTCTTCCCAATTTGGGCAGAAAGGAAACTAATGGAAGATAAGTCCAGGGATTGTGTTTTTTTTTATGTTTATCTTTTTGTTTCCCTAAGGAGACTTTTGAGAGGATCAAGGGGAAAAAAGAACAGAAAAAAGAAAGGAGGTTCCATGACAGGAACATTACTGAGGTTCTCTGTCTGCCACAACTACAGTTCCCTTCTTTTAGACCTTGATAGATGGCAGCTCTAAATTTAAAAAAAAAAAGTGAGGTATTGATGACCTTGTGTGTTTTGTTGTATACACTTACCCCCAAAAGAAAAACAATGCATCTGAGAGGAACTGAGAGGGCTTTACTATGCCCTGACATTATTTCCATTTGTATTTTTTCTTAAATTTATTCTGTCAAAGAATAAATTGAAAATATTTATTTTTATTCTCATAAATACTTATGGTCAACCCTGTCCTTAAAGTTGCTGATGTTCCTTTAGGGCAAAAAGGTGCAATGGAAATCAATTTGTATTGGCTTCAAATAGCCTATTGTTAATTTTTCAGTATGAGTTTTTTTTTATTAGATAGCAGTAAATACTAAAAATCAGAGATTATTTTTGATTGCCTAGTTTAAGAAAGTGATTTAGAAAATGTTAATGCCAGAGATTCAACTTAAAAGGGTGCTGTACATATATATGTATATATGTATGTATATATATATGGGCGTGTGTGTGTTTACACAAATATACATGCATAATATGGTACAGAGGTGCACAGAATTCTAATCTAGTCTCAGACAATTAGTAGTAATGTGACACTAGGTAAGTCACTTAACCCTTTTTGCCTCAGTTTTCTCAGCTTTTAAATGATCTGGAGAAAGAAATGGCAAACTATTCCAATATCTCTGCCAAGAAAATCCAAATGGGATCACAAAGAATGAGGCAGGATTGAAGATGTGAACAACCAACAGGTTCCAGTAAAACTCCATAGCGTTAGATTGTCTGATTGTCATCCTGTTAATATCTATCTCTCTTTGTATGCAAATGCATGTATGTGTAAATATTACATATATGACATCACATTGTGGTATAAATACCTCTGTGTGTCATATTAAAATAGGTATGCATACATAGTATATATCTACATATACAATACATATACATATATATATATATATTTTTTTATGGATGCCTTGATGTATGTGTGTATCTATTCATCTATTTACTAATCCTGAAATTTTTCTGGTAACAAAAGTAGCCTGACATTAGGATAACAATTCTTTTTTTCTTCTATGCCTTATCTACTCTTTGTCCAGCACATAGTATCTTTTTTCTTTTCCCATATACCCCAACCAGTCATCTCAGCTTAGAAAAGAAACTCTGTTTCTGATCATACATTTTCTGTTTTTGATCATATGTATTAAAATCTGATTTCCATTTTGCAAGTTTTATGTAAATCATCTTTGGCAATATGTTCAACTTATTTATTCCCACCATGAATCTTTCTGTTGCTCTTTGAGAGAAATGAAATTTTGATTCTTTTGATGTAATGGAGTTTTGTGAGTCACAGAGAAAGTCCACAGGATTATAAAAGTATTAATAAAATGAGCTTTTATGTCAGTGAGAAGCTTGTAATGACTGAAAGTCTGATCCAAATCCCCAATGCAATCTTACCTTATCTTCTCTTCCTATTCATTTCAGTGCACAATTCACTATTGATTGGCTTTGATTTTCCAAGATATAAATGCTGTCTAACTAAATCAATGCATTATCTTTCCAATTGCATTTCATCATCTGGGAAATATGGGTTCTTCACCCAATTGGTTCTCCTTTATGGATGTCTTGGTAGATTTCTTTAGAGTGATCTTAGGTCTTATCAAAAAAGTCCCATTAGTGTTGTGGAGTTTAACTCAATGCACATATTGTTACTTATAAAAAAGAGCACCTGAAGAGTCAACCTTATCACAGATAATTTCTTTTCAAGTTGAAAGTTATATAGAACATGTGTGGAGTCATTGGTGAACACCTTTTGTGAATTTATTTTATTATTCCCACTTTATTCCTTGTTTAATCTAATCAATGGGTCTTGTAATGAAGGCATCGCTTTGGTTGAATCAATTGTGGAATTTTTTATTATATTAAAACATACAGCACATGAGCGGCACTTTGAAGGGTGAATAAATATGTTTGCATTTTGTTTTATCAACTTATGCTCTTTGGTAAAATAAAAAAAAAACAGATATGATGGCACCCTCTGTTGTTTCTGGGTCGTAATCAATTCTATGTTTTTGTTTAGTCATTTAGTCATGTCCAACTCTTCATGACCTCATAAACCATAGCACAACAATATTTGCCATGGAGTTTTCTTGGCAAAGATTCTGGAGTGTTTTTCTATTTCCCTTTCCAAGGGATTAATGCAAACAGAAGTTAAATGACTTGCCCAGCATCAGACAGCTAGGACACTTATGAGGCCTGGTTTGAACTAAAGTCTTCTTGATTCAAGGCCAGAAGTTCTTTCTCCATTGAGTCATCTAACTGCCCATTCAGGTCTATAGAGATTACTAAACAGAATTTAATTGCCAAACAGAATAGTTTACAAAATTCTGCCTTTTCTGTTCCCGTATTTTCATCTTGTATTTTATAGAAATAGGAAATTATGTACATATGATAGAATTATGAAATCTCAGATTTGGAAGGCACTTCAAAATCATGTAACTTGATATATCCCTGAAAAAGAACATTCTCTAAGAAATGAACAATAATCAACCAACTTTTGTATGAAAATTTGTAGTGAGGCGGAGCCCATTATTACTTCATAAGGTATTTCATTTCACAAATGGATATCTGTAATTGTGTGTATTCTTTATATAATTTTGTATTTGGTTGTGAAATGGTTAAAAACATACAAATACACACACAGGGGTTCTTTTGGGAGGAAAGGGATGAAGGAACAATGAAGGGTGAAGATGTACAACTGTCTTCAACAAATACAAAAGGGGTTGTGACAATGTGAGTGAGTGGTCCAACTGCCACTTAGACTAAATCAGCAAGGGATATCTTACTTCTATAGGGAGAGACACAACAGGAATAAAAAAAACACTTTTAAATAATGACTCTAAAGGGTAAGGGCAGTAGAGAGAGGTCATCCTAACCTAGTTATCTAAGGACAAACTCAGGAACTGGAAGTTGGGTCAGGATCTACCCTATTTTAACCCAGATGAATTAACTAAACTAAGATCTAAACTAAACTAAATCTCTAACTAAAATAAGAGAGGGCTGGAGAGGTGGCATTCTCACTACACTTGTCCACAGTGCTCCAAGATGTCACAGATGTCACAGGAAACCAGGATCAAGTTTTATCCACAGCCAATTAATCTTCAAAAGCTCTAGGGAGTAAGGTAGATAAATCTGCTGTCCACCAACAGATATCCAAGACCTTTCTCCATCTAGGCTACGATAGTTGATTGAAGAACCTTCTTCTCAGTGATATCCCACTCTGTCAGCTTCTTGGGTATTTGGCAAAGCTGGACCACACAGCCAAAACCTCCTTCCTTCAGCTTGGTCAAACCACACTCTCTGTTCAAACCCTGGCTTCATTCCATTATGGAATGTCCATGAAGTCCAAGATTTCTTCAAGCTGTCATCTATTCTGCCTTGTTTCCCATTTTCCCCATTACAGTTGTATCTAATAGTTCACTGTTTTAATTATTCTCCTTACAATCTGTACATTTCAATTCTGTGCCTGTTTTTCTATAAATTATCGAATTGGATTAATCCATTATCATAGGATATTTTCTATGGATGTCTTCTATGATTCACAATTGTCATGTCACTAGTCTTTTCCCCTTTTAATCACAAACCGCCTTTACTATATATTCCATATTTTTACACGTACAAATCTCAGTTATATGGGTCAGTCTATTTGCATCTGCCACAAGTCTCTCCATTGTCTTTAGGATGATGTATAACTTTAAGTCATCAGAGACTGTCTATTCTAAATTGTGTAGCCATAGAGCATTATCAGAAACATAATGATGATGGGTTTTTGTTTAAGAGAGAGATATGGGATCACTAAAAGGACAAAGAGAATTCCCAATTGCAGGGAAGTTCAATAGCTTCTTCCTATTTAATCTAGAAACCAGTTCAAAATCTATCTTCAGTGACTGTCAAATATATCTGTACTGAGAAAGCAAAGTTATGAGATATCCATGCTACTTCATGTTATAATTTTGAACATAGTTAGAAATAGTCTAAAAATATTAACTTGACTGTTGGCACTCAAAGTGAAATTCTTGTCCATTGATCAATGAATCAATATTTAAGAGAAAGAATTAATCTATGTAATGTTGAAATTATGGTGTTAAATATAACCAGAAGACAAAAGGAAGTTTCAGTTTAGTGGAATATCACTAATAGAATATATGGAATTGGTTTTATATTGCTTCCAAAGCCAAAATGAAGAATAAGTTCATTTCATATTACTACTCTCATGATATGAATGTTTTTAGAAAAGATATCACTATGAAAATAATAGTATTTTATGTACCAAAAACTTCTACAGACCATAAGTGATAGAAAATTACATTAAGAACACTTGATATGAAGTTGCATATTAATTCAATATATATATTGTTTGTTGATTTGGAGTTGGAGAAAAGAAAGAAGCAGAAAGCTTATATACTGCAAAAGAAACAATATGCTAGGTATAATATTTCAAGAACAGAATTGGAGGAGAATGGATAAGGCAAATAATGTAAGCAACAAAAATAAAACTGACTACACTTTAATAGAAAGGGAAAGAGGGATTACTGATGGGGAAGTCTGTATAAACAATAATACCATCAATTTACTAGAATAAAATCAAAATCAAAATTCCAAATTAAAAGAAAAGATGAAAAAATTGGAATACAACTAAAAACAGCCCTGACCTAATTGTAAGGAAGTTATTGATATGGGATAAAGAGAAATAATTAAGAGAAAAGGAAAAGAATTTTGGAAGGGGGAATAGTAGGGTCATAATTTATGATTTTATTGATGCCAGGAAAGTGCTTCCATTAAACAGATCATGCTTAGAACTTATCTCAGAGAATTGCATGGGTACAGGAAATAATAAACTAGAGAAAAATATTTATAGCAATTATTTCTGACAAAGGCCTCTTTTCTCAAACATTCAAAGAATTGAGTCAAATTATAAGAATATAAAGCACTTCCAAATTTGTCATATGAAAAAATACTCCAAATCACTATTAATTAGGGAAATACAAACTAAAACAATTTCAAGGTACCATCATATACCTATCGGTCTGCCTAATATGACAAAAAAGAAACTGATAAAGATTGGAGGTGATGTGGAAAAATCAGGACAGTAATATACTGTTTGTGGATCTGTAATTTGATACAACCATTCTGGAGAGCCATTTAGAACCATGCTCAAAAAACATTCAAACTATACACACACACACACACACACACACACACACACACACACACACACTTTGTCCCAGCAATACCACTCCTAAGTCTGTATTTGAAAGAGCTCAAAATAAGGGGAAAGAATCTACTTGTACACAAATATGTATAGCTGTTTTCTTTGTGGTAGCAAAGATGTAGAAGTGTAAAGATATCCTTCAATTGGGGCATGGTTGAAAAAGTTGTTTTATATAATTGTAATGGAATACTATTGCACCTTAATAAATGACTAACAATATGACCATACAAAAACCTGGAAAGACTTATATGATGTGATGCAAAGTGAAATGAGCAGAAAGGTGAGAATATTGTGCACAAATACATTAATAATGTATGATGATCAACTGTGAATAGTTTAGAGATTATCAGTAATGTAAGAATCCAGGACAACTCCATTGGATTTATAATGAAGAAGGAAATCATTGTCATAAGAGGAACTAACAAGAGTTTGAATATAGACTGGATCATATCATTCTTCACTTTATTCCCTCCATTTATTTTTGCCTAATGTAAGCAATTTGTCTTTCACAACATAATGGGCATAGAAGTATATATTGCATCATAACACATATGTCTTATTATCTACCATTTGTGTAGATAGGAATCGTGGGATGGAGAGAAAATGGATTGCAAAATATCAGAAAATGATTATTGAAAATTGCGTTAACATGATCTGGAAAAAAAAGAAAATTGAAAAAAAAGAATTCATGAATTTTGGAGATTTGTTTCCTTTTAAAATATTTCAATCTGGTGTTCAAAAAGGGTGGCAAAATACCCAACTCACTCAACTAAAAGTATTTTCGAAAAATGTATGTCTTTGATATTTTATATACCTACATCAAATAAGTATGTGATTGAATTGTGATGATGTTTTGAAGAATGTGCAATATGATATCATAAAAATGGTAAAAAAAAAACCAATGGGAGTGTTCATAATAATAGAATGAAAGGCTTTTAGAGATGGAAGAAATTAAGAAGTCATTTAGCTCAATCCTCTCATTTGGAAATGTCCAGATAAATTTGTGAGTTTTGGTGAGTAAAAATTCTGAGACTGAATAAACTCTGGATATTAAATTTAAAATTATTAAGTAAGCTGATCAATAACTAATAAATTAATGGTCAATGCTCTCTTGGTAATGAAAGGTCAAGACACAGACATATACGAATATCTTAAATGTCATCTCCCCTTCTCATGTCTTCCTCATAGCACATAATATTGACCCCTCCTATGACCAGAAAAAGGCTCCAATTGGTGGACAATTAATGAAATGTTGGGATAAGAGCTCTCAATTACCACATCTTCAAGGAGGTAAGGTCAACTGTAAACTTGGCTGGTCTAGATATTACAGTATCCTCCAACAAAATTTGGGTAAGTAACATCAGTTAGGATTCTCTTTTGTGATCCAAGTTGCCTCAAACCTCAATGAGAGGAGCAAGTACAGAAGGTCATGCCCAATGGGGAGGGAATCTAATTCAAATTGGATTCTGATTACAGGATGAACAGAACACAGGTTCTCAGTTGTGCAGGGCCCAGGAATGCAATTTAGTTAACAAATAGATGGTTTAAGAGAAGGAATGTGATGACATTCCTAGAATTATCAAAGGAGGGGCTTCTCAATTAGTATGAGAGATGCCTTTTTGAACAAGAAATATTAAAATTGATATTAATAATCAAATGAAACAGTATTAAAATAATTTTCCACATTGATGAAGATGATAATGTTAGGGAAACCCGAGATGAATCATAATCCAATCACTTACTACTTCTCTTACTTTGCACAAATTATTCAAACTCTTTTATTAACATTTTATTCCCCTAAAATTGAATAGAATAAATGCTTTCAATCCTCATATTAAAGCTTGTTGTGTGGACCAAATAAGTTAACATATGTGAAAGATCTTTGTAGTCATAAATTTAAACTCTTACTAATGTTGTTGGTATTTTTATTATTTGAAATAAATCTTGAAACATGCTTAGTGTTGAACATCACTCATATTAGTGATTCCTAGAAAATATTTGTTACAGAGAGAATTGCATAACCAAAACTGTGATGTTAATATTTATAAAGCAGAATTGCATTCCATAGAAAAATAATTATTAATTATTTCAAATGTTCAATTCTTCATTTCATGATGCAGACAGTGGTTCTAGTAGAAGAGCTTAATTAAAGTAAACAACAAACAGGTAGTAACTGTATATCAGCTTCATTTATTACCACTACCACCACCCCTCCCCCCAAAAAAGAAGTCTAATGAACCAAAAAGTAATCTTACCACAGGAGTATTTTTCAGCAGTTCCCTTCTTTTCTGAAGTTCCTATTTTGTTGCCCTTTTAGAAATCACTTAAAAAATAAATTAGATTTATTTCCCCCAATTAAATAGAAAAAAGTTTTCTACATTTAAAAAAATTTTGAACCTTTGATTCTCTTCCTCCCTCCACCACCAGTAAGATGATAAGCAACTTGATATGCATTTAAAATATGCAATCCTGTAAAATTTTTTTCCATATTAATTTTCTTACTGAAGTATTGAACAAAAAAATGAAAAAGGAAAATGAAGAAACTTTTCTTTGGTCTAGATTCAGGCTCCATTAGTTCTTTTTTCTGGTACTATATGGCATCTTTTTTTTTTTTTAATCCTGAGATCTTTTGAATTTTTTTAGATCATTGTTTTGCTTAGAATAGTTAAGTTATTCATAGTTATTCATCATACGATTTTGCTATATGCAGCTTTCTCCTAGTTCTACTAACTTCACTCTGCTTCAGTTCCTGTCTTTCACATTTTTCTGAGCTTCTAATTTCTTGCAGCACAACATCCAATTACATTTATATAACTTAATCACTCATTCTCCAGTTGAGGGGTATCTCCTCATGTTCCAATTCTTTGCCTCAACTTTAAAGTGGAACTGCTTTAAACGTTTTTATACATGTACATGCTTCTACTTTGTATTTTTTTTATCTCTTTGGGATACAAATTTAGTAATGATATTGCTGAATCAGAGGATATGTACTGTTTTATTGCTCTTTGGATATATATATATATATATATATATACATAAACATGGTCTAAATAGTTCTCCAGAATGGTCAGATTTGATCAAAACTCTCCCAACAGTGCATCAGTGTCTCAATTGTCCCATATTTCCTCCAAATTTTGTTGTTTTCTTTTTCTGTCTTACAAGCCAATCTGGTAAGTATGGGGTAGTACTTCAGAGTTGTTTTAATTAGCATTTATCTAATTAATAGTGATAGAGTATTTTTTCAAGTGATTATAAAGTGATTTAATTATTTAGTTTGAGAACTGCCTATTCATATCATTTGACCATTAATCAATTGGAGAATGACCTGAATTTTTCTACATTTGTTTTAATTTCTCTATGTATTTTAGAAGTGAGGGCTTTATTAGACAGTCTTGTTTTTTTTTTCTTTAGGCTTCAAAAATTTCAATAAATTAATTAATTTTCAAATATTTAAATTTATTTATTTTAAAGTATTTTTCCATGATTCTGTGATTCCATGACTCATGTTCTTTCCCTCCTCTTTTCCTTTCCCCCCTCCCAGAGCTGATAAACATTTCCCCTGGGTTATACATGTATTATCTCTCAATTATCACCCAAGAAAGGTGACCTATCCCAATGCAGCAATTGGCGAGGAATCATGCTTTTATCCACTCCCAGCAAAATCCTGACTAGAGTAATCCTAGAAGGACTGAAGGAGGCCTTGGACAAGAAGCTGAGAACAGAACAAGCAGGGTTCCGTCAGCACAGATCGTGCACCGACCATATCGTCACCTAAGAATCATCATCGAACAGTCCATCGAATGGCAGCCCCCCCCCCCTACATGACTTTCGTGGATTTCGAGAAGGCATTTGACAGCGTGGACAGGAGCATCATCTGGAGATCGATGCAGCATTACGGGATTCCCCCGAAGCTCATCAACATCATCCAGTGGTTATAGGAAGACTTTACCTGCCGGGTCATCCACAATGGGAAACTGACGGCTCCCTTCACAGTGAAGACCTGAGTGAAGCAAGGCTGCATGCTTTCGCCCCTTATCTTCTTGATGGTCATAGATTGGACCATGAGAAGAACTACCAAGGACAACAATACGGGCATTCAATGGACTCATACCAAGCAGCTCGAGGACCTTGACTTCGCGGATGACATCTGTCTCCTTTCTCACAAGCAGCAGGATGCACAAGCCAAACTTGCACGACTCTCTAAAGAAGTGGAGAAGACAGGTCTGAAGATCAACAAGAAGAAGACCAGGTGATCCCAGTCAACAGCATACAGGACCTGCCAATCCAACTACAGGGAGAAAACATCGAGGAGACGAACCACTTCACCTATTTGGGTAGCATAGTCAGTAAGGACGGAGGGGCAGATGAGGACATCAGAAACCGAATCAACAAAGCCAGACAGGCATTTAACACCCCGCAGTCTGTCTGGATCTCCAAAGCACTGTCCCTCGTCACTAAGCTCCGAATCTTCAATACCAATGTAAAGGCCGTCCTCCTATATGGATCAGAAAGCTGGAGAGTGAGGAGCGCCAACACCAACAAACTCCAGGTCTTTGTTAACAGATGTCTACGCTACATCTTGAACATCAGATGGCCTGAAAAGATCTCCAGTGCTAGTCTCTGGGAAAGAACAATCCAGTATCCCATCAGTCAGGACATAAAGAAACGTAAGTGGAGATGGATAGGATATACGCTACGAAAACCGGAAGACAACGTAGCCAGACAAGCATTGAGCTGGAACCCTTCAGGGAGGAGGAAAGTTGGAAGACCAAAACAGACCTGGGGAAGATCTGCCGAAAATGAAACAAAAACAGTCAGAATGACATGGGACCAGCTGGGGGAAGTTGCCCAGAACAGAGTCCGATGGCATGAGATGGTTGCGGCCCTATGCTCCTAAGGAGTCAACAGGAATAACTAACTATCTCTCAATACCTATTTCTGTATTATTAATTTTTGTAACAGAGCTTTTAAAAACCAAGTCCCCATAACCTATACCCATATAAACCCATGATAAATTATATATTTTCCTTCTGCTTTTCTACTCCCACAGTTCTTTCTCTTAATGTGGATAGCATGCTTTCTCGCATGTCCTTTGCGGTTGTTTGCTATTAGTAGCAAAGTCTATTATATATGATCATTCTGTAATGTTTCACTTTCTGTGTATAATGTTCTCCTGGTTCTGCTCATTTCACTCTGAATCACCTCATGGAGGCTTTCCAGTTCATATAGAAATCAAGCAGTTCATCATTCCTTATAGTACAATAGTATTCCATCACCATAAGATACCACAATTTGTTCAGCCATTTCCCAATCAAAGGACACCCCGTCTTTTTCCAATTTTTTGCAACCACAAAGAGAGAGCAGCTATGAATATTTTTGTACAAGTCTTTTCATTATCATCTCTTTGGGGTATAAACCCAGTAGCGATATTACTGGATCAAAGAGTATGCATTCTTTAAAAGTCCTTTGGGCATAATTCCAAATTGCCTTCCATAATGATTGAATCAATTCACAATTCCAGCAGCAATGCTTTAGTGTATTGATTTTGCCACATTACCTTCAACATTTATTATTTTCTTTTACTGTCATATTGGTCAATTTTCTAGGTGTGAGGTGGTACCTCAAGTTTTTTTTTTTTTTTTGATTTGCATTCCTCTAATCAGGAGGGATTTAGAACATTTTTCATGTGATTATTGACAATTTTTATTTCTGCATCTGAAAACTGCCTATTCATACCCCTTGACCAGGAATGGTCAGTTGGGGAATGGTTTGATTTAAACTTAGTTCCTTATGAATTTGAGAAATTAGACCTCTGTTAGAGATTTTTGTTATAATTTTCCCAGTTTGTTGCTTCCCTTCTAATCTTGGTTAAATTGGCTCTGTTTATACAAAATTTTTTTAATTTAATATAATTGAAATTATTCATTTTATATCTTTTAACGTTCTCTGTCTCTTGCATGGTCTTAAATTCTTTTCTTAACCATAGATATAGAAGGTATACTATTCTATGATCACCTAATTTATTTCAAATTTCTCTCTTTATAATTAAGTCATTTATCCATTTTTAATTCATCTTGGTATAGGCTATGAGATGTTGATCTAAACCTAATTTTTCCCATACTATATTTTCCAGTTTTCTGAGTTTTTGTCAAATAGTGGGCACTTGTCCCTAAAGTTGGGATATTGGGTAACAAACACTAGCTTGTTGAGGTCATTTACCCCAAGTCTATTCCGTTGATAACACCCTTCTATCTCTTAGCCAATATGAGATTGTTCTGATGATCACTGCTTTATAGTACAGTTCAAGATCTGGTACTACTAGGCCACCATCCTTCATATTTTTTTTTTTATTTCATTATTTGTGGGGCAGCTGGATATCTCAGTGGATTGAGAGTCAGGCCTAGAGACGGGAGGTCCTAGGTTCAAATCTGGCCTCAGACACTTCCCAGCTGTGTGACCCTGGGCAAGTCACTTGACCCCCATTGCTCACCCTTACCACTTTTCCACCTAGGAGCCAATACACAGAAGTTAAGGGTTTAAAAAATAAAAATAAAAAATTTCATTAGTTGCTTTGATATTCTGGATCTTTTGCTCTTTCAGCTGAACTTTGTAATATTTTTACTAATTCTATAAAAAAGTTTTTTGGTCATCTGATAGGTATGGCACTGAATAAGTAAATTAATTTAGGTAGAATTGTCATTTTATTATAATACTTTGTCCTAAACGTGAGCATTCAAATTTTTTCTCAATTCATTAGATCTAGCTTTATTTGTGTGAAAAGTGTTTTCTAGTTGTGCTCATACAATTCCTGAGTTTTTCTGGGCAAATAGATTCCCAAATATTTTATATTATCTAGAGTAATTTTAAATGGTTTCTTTTTCCATCTCTTGCTGCAGAGTTTTGTTGTAAATATATAGAAATGCTGATGATTTGGTGGATTTATTTTGTATCCTGCAACTTTACTAAAGTTATTAATTATTTTTCCTAGGTTTTCAGTTGATTTTCTCATATTCTCTAACTATGACATCATAGCATCTGCAAAGTGTAATTGTTTAGTTTCCTCATTGCCTACTTTAATCCCTTTGATTTCTTTTTCTTCTCTAATTGCTACCACTAGCATTTCTAGTACAATATTAAATAGTTGTGCTTATAATAGGCACACCTGCTTCACTTCTGATCTTATATGGAAGGCTTCTAACTTAAAGAATTAGATTATTTAGTTTTCACTTGATTTTACATTTTTCTCTCCATGGACCCTTATTAATTATGTTTTTTATTATATTAAAATCTGAAAATGTTGCATTTATTATTTCTGCCTTTCTGCATTTGTTTATGATGTTTTTTATGGTCTAGTAGATGGTTAATTTTTGTATATGTACCATATGCTGAAGAAAAGAAGGCATATTCCTTTTTACTCCTATTCAATTTTCTCCAGACGTCTAATTTTTCTAATGTTTCATTCACTTCCCATACTTCCCTCTTCTTTGTTTTTTGGTTCAATTTGTCTAGTTTTGATTGGGGTAGGATGAAGACCCCCACAAGTATGGTTTTACCATCTATTTCCTTCTTAAGGTCCTTTAATTTCTCCTTTAGAAATCTGGAAGCATTTGGTGCATATATGTTGAGTTCTGATATTTCTTCATTATTTATATTGTCTTTAATCAAGATGTAATTTCCTTCTTTATGTTTTTCAATCAAATCAATTTTATCTTAGCTTTGTCTGAGATCATGTTTGCTACTCCTGCCTTCTTTGTCTTAGTTGATGCCCCATAACTGCCTTATGTGTATTTCTTAGAGACAAAACATGCTTGGATTCTGGTATTTAATTCACTCTGTTATCTGTTTGCATTTTATGGGTGAGTTCATCCCATTCATATTCACAGTTATGATTACCATCTGTGTATTCCTGTAATAGTTTAAAAAAGGGTGGTTGCCAATTGAAATAATTAAAAATTAAATTATGAGGCTGTTAGTAGCTTTAACAATTTAGTTTAATCAAAGTAAAGATAGTAACAAGAGGGAAATGTGGGAAAGAGGTAAGGAGTTGCCTACCTTACCCTAAGTGCTGATCCAATGAAATCCAGTCACCCCCAACAAAAAGTTTAATCTCCAGTCAAAGAGAATGGGAATCTCTTCCATAAGAGTCCCCTGAGTAAGCCAGAATCCCAGAGAGCAATCAGAACACCCCACTTCATTCTGGGTCTCACCTTATAAACATTTTTCTCCACCCATTGACTTTCCCATGGAACCAGTCATAGTTCCTTAATTTGTCTGGCACTTACTATGGGCAATATCTGTGGGATAAATTTCCTGTCTCTGCTGGTGTGAACTTTCTATCAATGATAAAGGATCTTCAAGTTCCTGACTGATTAAGTTAAAAGGGAGGGAAATTCCATGTTCCTGATTAAGTTAAAAAAAAAAACACCACAAAGGGATTGTTAATTCCCTTTTCATTCCACTCCATTTTGACTTCCTTTTTTAATCCTAACCTTTCTTTTTATTTTTTCCTTCCCTCCAGTGTTTAGCTTAAATCAGTCTCTGCCCTTTTCCCTCCCTTATATTACTCCCCTTATTCAATCCTTCCCTGCTTACTTCCCTCTTACTATAGCACCTTTTGGTCACCTCCTTGAGTCTCTCCCTCTCTTGTATTATTCCCCTTCACACCACCCCATTTCTTATTCTCCTTCTGCTTTTCTATAGGATAAGATACAATTATATGTCCCAATGAGTCTTGCTGTTCACTTTTTGAACCAATTCCAATGAGAATATAGTTTAAGTATTATCTGTCACCAACCTCTTCCTCTCTTCCATTTTATTGGTCTTCTCCCCTCCCCCATGCTTCTTTTTGTGATATCTTTTCCCCATTTAACTTCTCTTTACCCATTTCTTTTCGTATTATCCTCTCCTCTCCCCCAGTTTTAGTTTTAGTTTTATCATATCATCCTAATCAGCTAATTCCTATCCTTTCTCTAAATACTTCTTCTAACTATTATGGCATTGATAACAATTTTTAAGAGTTACAGATATTTTCTTTACATATAGGAATTATAAGAGTATTGACTTTAATGAAGTCCTTAAAATTTTCCTCTTTCTTATTTACATTTTTATGCTTCTCTTGGATTTTTTACTGGGCCTCATATTTTCTGTTTAAGTCTGGTCTTTTTTCAGGAGTGTTTGGAAGTATTTTATTTTATTAAATGACCATACTATCTCCTGAAAGATTATATTCAGTTTTCCTGGATAGTTTATTCTTGGTCATAGACCCAGTTCCCTTGCCCTCCAGAATATCATATTACAAGCCTTCTGGTCCTTCAATTTGGAAGCCTCTAGGTCCTCTGTGATCCTGATTGGGGCTCCATGATATTTGAATTGTTTCTTTATAGCTGCTTATAGTATTTTCTCCTTGGTTTGAAATCTCTTGAAGCTGGCTATAACATCCCTGGGAGTTATCATTTGGGAATTTAATACATGAGGTGATCTGTGTATTCTTTCAATCCTATTCCCCCAAATATACTTTTCTCTATGATTTCATTCAGTCCTTCCTGAAAAGTGTTTATATTTTGACCACCACCTCTCCTAGTTTTCTGTCTTTTCTATCAGTATCCTCTCTTCTCTTATCATATTCCCTTCCTTATTTCTTATGGGGTAAGATGGATTCCATAGCCACTTGACTGTGTATGTTCTTCTCTCATTGAACCAGTTCTGATGAGAGTAAGGTTTCAGTTCTTTCTGCCCACCCCACCTTTTCCACCTTCCTCTCCACTATGAAAACTATTTTATGCTTCTTTTATTTCCCACTACACTCCTCTTTCTTGCTGCTTAACTTTATTTTTTAAATTTCATCCCATCATATTCAACTCACATCCTTTCCCTCTGTCTATGTATAATTCTTCTAATTACTCTAAATATGATAAAGTTTTTAGGATGTACAAGAATCTCCTTATGTAGGTATTTAAACAGTTTAACTAATTTAAAGTCTCTTGATTTCTCTTTCCTAGTTACCTTTTTAGGCTTCTCTTGGGTCTAGTATTTGAAAGTAAAATATTCTATTTAGCTCTGGTCTTTCTTCAGTAATTTTTAAAAGCCTTTTAATTCATTGAATATCCATTTTTTCCCACAAAGGATTATGCTCAGTTTTGCTGGGTAGGTGATTCTTGGTTGAAGTCCTAGTTTTTCTTTTTATAATATCATATTCCAGGCCCTCTGATCTTTAAATCTAGAAGTTTCTAAATCTTGTGTTACTCTGGTCTATATCTCCATCATATTTGAATTGTTTCATTATGGCTACTTGCACTATTTTCTCCTTTACCTGGGAGTTCTGGAATTTGTCTATAATATTCCTGACAGTTATTCCTTTGGTATTTCTTTCAGAAGATCTTAGGTGGATTCTTTTAATATCTATTTTACCTGTGGTTTTAGAATATCAGGGGAGTTTTCCTTGACAATTTCTTAAAAGATGATATCTAGGACCCTTTTTTAAACAGAACTTTTAGGTAGTCTAATAATTCTTGAATTTTCTCTCCTGTACTTATTTTCTGGATCATTTGTTTTTCCAATGAAACACTTTACATTTTCTTCTTTTTTCATTCTTTTCACTTTGTTTGATTTTTTCTTGATGTTTTATGGAGTCATTAACTTCCACTTGCCCAATTCTAATTTTGTTAGGTGAGCTGTTGTGCCTCTTTTTCCATTTGGCCAGTTCTAGTTAAAGAGTTCTTCTCTTCATTGGATTTTTGGACCTTTTTACAATTGGCCTAGTCTGTTTTTTTTTAAATTATTTTCTTCAGCAAATTTTGCCTAAGTTACAAACTGTCCACTCTTTTTAAAGTGTTTTTCCTATTTTACTCATATTTTCCTCCCAATTTTTTCCTATCTCCATTATTTGATTTTTAAAATCTTTTTTGAGTTCCTCCATTAATTCTTTTTGGGGATAAAGGCCAAATTATATTTTTCTTAGAGGTTTTGAATGCAGCTTTGATTTTAATGTCTTCTTTTGAGCTTGTGTTTTGGTCTTTCCTGTCACCAAAATAATTGTTTTGTTTCCTTTGTTATTTGCTCATTTTCCAGGCTTTTTATTTTTCTTTAACTTTTAAAAAATGTCAAAATTGGGATCTGCTCTGGTGGTCAAGGGAACATAATTCTAAGCTCCAAATTTTTTGGGCAGTTGCCCTGAAAGCTAACTCTGAGAAATCTATTATTCTTCAGTTTTTCCAAGGTGATATTGTATAAGGGGACCTGTGTGTTTAATATTTAGCTGGGCTGTTTTCTTATTATTATGTTATTATATCTCTGTTCAATGAACAACCACAAGCACTCTTTTTGACCTTATAACTGTGACCAATGTTCCCTGACCTGCAGTGACTGCAAGCTCTGAAATATTCATCACTCTTCCTCTCCATAAGATCATGGCTCAGTTCTGCAACCTGAATCTGCATATTGGCATTTTTATAAGATTTTTTTGTACCCAGAACTAGGAAGGTGACTACTACGATCTCTTCCTGACCAATTGTCCAAAACCCTTACCATCTGGATGAGAGTTTAGGATCCTTTGTTCTAGCTTCAACCACCACAGGGTCTGTTGCCAAGATAGGGACGACCTTGGATTACTACTTTGCCACCCACATCCATCTCAGTAAAATAAATTATTTATTCCAGTTTTCAAAGTTGTTCTGGCCTGAAAAAAATCTCCCTGTCTTTTTGTGGATTATGCTGCTCCAGAATTAGTTTTTGAAGCATTATATATTATAGTTATTTGGAGGACAATTTGGTAGAGATCAGATGAGTCTCTGTACCTTCTCTGCCATTCTGGCTCTGCCCCCAAACTTTTCTTTTTAACAGAAGAAATGCAGTATGGTGTGAGTAATGAAAAGAATAAGGTCTTAAACATTTTTCCCAACTATTTTTAGAGTAGTTTCTAATGAGTATGAATAAGATGCCTGCTTTCTTCATGTAAACTTTGAAATATGATGGATGTTAAAGAAAATGCCTGAATGGTAACAGCATATGCATAATCAGAAGTCATAATTAAACAAGGGGAAGTAACAATCTTGTCTTATTTGTTGCTTTCTACTGACAATTTATGTGACTGTTTCTTTAATAAGTTATCTTTTTCCAAATAAATTACAAAATTCTGTAAAAATGCCTTACATTGCAGTATTGTTGATTTATCATTATATTTAGTTTTTTCATAATCTTTCTCTATTTAAAAGGCTTGAAATAAATGGCTTAGAGAGAAAAGCATGTGTGAGAAACCAATAAAACACCTTTGTCTCCTATTTTATTCAAAGATATCAAAGACATAATGTATAGTAAAAGAATAATGCAAAGGAGTCCCATTGCTCACAAAATGCTTTCCTGTTACAAAAGCTCCTAATGCATTTCCTTGTATGCAAATATATGAAATGTAAAAATTATATAAATAAAATTTCATGACCCCTTACTTGAATCATATTTCACCAATATAATTGGATAATACATATAATTGGATAATACATATGAGAGGTAGACCAATGGAGAAGCAGCAAGAGAAATCAGGCATTATAATGTGAAGGGATAAAAGATACCAAGATTAACTTTTCTATGCATTTTCACTCAAGATTTTTGAATTTTGAGACATAAGATTAAAGACTTGGAAATTGAAATCATGTGGAAAGTATAATATAACTAAAATGCCTGAAGTAACTACTTGATATCAAGAAGAGGAAATTATATTATAAAGGTAGGAATAAAAGGGCATATACATTTTAAGTGTGTTACTAGAAGCATTAGAAGAATTCCAAGGACTAGTAATCCAATGCTCTGTTTTTTATGAAGTTCAATTTTTTTTTCCAGATTACTCATTGGTACAATTTTCAGTAATCATTTATTGATAATTTTTGTTTCATATTCTCTCCCTCACTCCAGCCACTCAAGGAGACCCAAAATGACAGATAATATGAAATCGTTTTGTGGAAAATATAAGTAAGGTAATGGGGTCACCAGGGATATTAGAATAAACTAAGTGGTTTGTGGGAACACACTCTGGAATTTATTAGAGACTGGATCACGGTGGAAAGACCAGGGTTTACTGGATTACCACAGAAATAGCAGTTGATCTTAACTGTCACTCAGCTTCCACTAGGCCAGAGTCTAGAAACAGGCTGACAAGGTAAAGGGGACTTAACAGCTTTAATTATGTTTAACTAAAAAGTGGGAAAGGGATTTCTATACTTAAAATCTAAAGGATAAAACCACAGGTCAATGGGAGGACTTATTCTACTCTTATTAAGTGATCTAAACTAACAGGGCCCAGAGCTATAAATGGAGTCTCTGGGCAACTGCCTCAGATCTGGAACTTGCCAGGCTTGAGTACAGCTAGGGCTTTGTGGCTTTGGGATTCTCACTGCAATCCACTGATGATCTCTGGATGCCAGGAGCTAAGGTTGTCTCAGGAACCAGTTTGTGAGGGAGTGCTTGAATGCTGTCCACCAGATTTCAAATTTCTCCTTCTTCTTTTGGCACTGTAGATCTTGTCCTTTTTGCCAGATACCACACCACTCAGGATCCCAAGGGAAAAACCAGGAAGCAAGGTTTCCTTTGCTCTGAGGTCTCTCAGGCTGGCAACAGTTTTTGCCCACCAATAATGGAGTCCTCACTCAGGGCACAAGTCCCGTCTTCCTGCTCCTTCATTCCAACCTGGAATTCCCAGCTCCAGCTCCTTCCTGCTATGTACAACTTAATTCCTAATCACTAGCTAATCTAATCTTCCTCACAACAGTTTATCCATGTGTATTATATAATGCATTTTTCCATATTCATATTATAAAAGAAAATGCATATCATTTACACTAGAGAAAAATTAATGGATGAAATAAAATGAAGAATGGCATGCTTAAATCTGTATCCAGATTTTGTCAGTTCCTTCTGTAACAGTGAATAGCCTTCATCATGGGACCTCTAAAGGTGCCTTGGATCTTTGCATTGCTGATAATAGTTGTCCTCAGTTGATTATTGTGCTTTATTGATAATTAGTATGTACAATGTTCTCCTGGTTCTTCTCACTTCACTTTGCTTCACATCACTTCCTATAAGTATTTCCAGTTTTCTTCACAATCATTTTCTCTTTGATGTTTATGACACAAAATAATTCCATTTTGTTTATTCTGAGATCAGAAATGCCATGCCTGCTTTATAAGTTTGGCTGAAGCAGGATTCTATTCCAGCTATTTATCTTTCCTCTATGTGTCTCTGCTTTGAATATATTTCTTGTACATTTCACATTCGATTGATCTAGATTTCTAAAACAACTCCATAATAACCTTTAATTTGTGATTTTTATAAAAGTTTAAAATTTTTTTCTGGAAGCTAGTAGAGTAAGAGCTCAGTCTTCTCAGCCCAGTCTCAGCAGGATAAGAGTAGAAACTAATGCAACACAAAACAAGAAGCAGTGAGAGAAAAGCAACCCTGTATAATCTATCCAGAACTCAGCCTGGGAACAGCCCAGTAAAGAAAGCAGTAGGAGGAACTCAGTCCAACAAGGTCCAGCCTTGTTGGAATTGGTCAGAACCCAACTTGAACCAGCTGAACTGAACAGCTATAAACCTCCATATAGCAGTTCAACCAGGCTGCCTTTGCAGAGTGCTCAATCTTAGACTGAGAAAGCTGATCCAAACCCAGGCACAGTACAGTCACAGGACAGTGCTTCCTTCACTCCAGAAATAGAGCTAAGTTTCAGTACATAGACAAAAGCAAGGTACAAAAAAACCCACAAATAGACAAAAGGTGGATGAAAAGCTTGACAGTAGAAAAATATTTCAACAAGAAAGATGACAAAAATATAAGCTCAGAAGAGGACAGCAATACAAAAATGAAAACATGTAATGTCTCAAATAAAAACATGAAATGGTGTCAAGCTAAAAATGAACCCCTGAAAGAGCTCCAAAAAAAGTATAGAAAAATTAGTAACCTGAAGCTCAGAAGAAAAATTAGAGAAGGAATGACAAAAAAGATCAATAGCTTAGTGGAAAAACTTACTAAAGAAAACACTTCCTTCTAAAAGAAATTACAGTGCCTCAAACAGTGCCTCAAACAGGAAAATTTTGTGCTTCCTAAGAAAGGAAGCACAAAAACTTTATGAAGAAATGGTTCCCTAAAAATTGGTATGAGGAAAACTAACAACTTTATGAGACAATAGGAAACAGTAAAATATATTCATGAAGATAAAAACAGAAAAAAATATTTGAAGTCTCTCACTGGAAAAACAATTGACCTGGAAAACAGTTCCAGGGAGATAATCTAAGAATTATTGCATTGCCAGAAAAAACATGATCAAAAAATAAGTCAGGCAACATGATAAAAGAAATAACCTAATTTCCTGACAAGAGGGGGGAAAATAAATTGAAAGAGTATACTGATCATTTCTTGAAAGAAATCTCATATTTAAAAACCACAGGATTAACATAGCCAAATTCTATAACTCCCAAGCAAAAAATAAAATACTATAATCAGCAAAAAAAGTTCAAATACTGTAGAATCACAATCAAGATGAAGGATCTAGCAGTTTCTATATTAAAATATCAGAATACATGTAATATTCTGTAAGACAAAGGATCTAGGTCTACAATCAAAAATCACTTACCCTACAAAATTGGGCATAATATTTCAAGGGAAGAAATGAATATTCAATAAAATAGAGGAATTTCAGATGAAATTACCAGAAAGAAAAAAAATTCAATGATAAAATTTGACAATCAATAGAAGCATGAAAAAGTAAATGGGGAAAAAAACAGTCAAGGGAATCAGTGAGGTAAAAGTAATCATATCCTTGCATGGGAAAGTGGTAACTAGAATACTTAAGATTAGTATTATATGAGAAATATTTAATGTCCTTAATACATTTAATGTAATTAAGTGAAAATTTTGGATGATATATAAAAAGATATCATCCATAAATTTATATATATATATATATATATATATGTATATGTGATCTCACAGGAGGTGGTACATAAGAATCAACACAGTGGAAGGGAAGATGGAAGAGGATGGCAATTTACTCTTGTCAGAGTTGGTACCAAGTGGGGATAACATAATATGAAAGTAAAAAGGGAAGGCAAAGAAAAAAAAGAGGGAGGAGAGACAAAAGGGAAGGGAAATTTGAAAGAAGGGTAAACGGAACAAAAACATTTGTGAACATGGAAGGGCTGAAAGGAGAGAAAAGGGAACAATAAGATGGAGGGAAACACACGGAAATCATAACTCTGAATTTGAATGGAATGAAGTCACCCATAAATATGAGAGGACAGAAGAGTGGATTAAAAAAAAAACACAATCCCACAGTATGCTGTCCATAAGAAACTCATTTAGAGCAGGAGATATACATAGAGTAAAGGGAAAAGGCTGGAACAAAATCTGCTGTCTTCAGCTAATGTTAAAAAAGCAAGAGTAGCACTTATCATATGATGCGAAGCAAAAGTGAAAATTGACCTAATTATAAAAGAGAAGGAATTAAATTATATATTGACAAAAGGAACTAAAAATCCCTACTAATATCATTATTAAACATGAGTCCAGCTTGGTGACTCAGTGAATTGAAAGCCAAGCCTAGAAATAGTAGGTCCTAAGTTCAAATCTAGCCTTTGACATATAGCTGTGTGACATTGGGCAAGTAACTTAACTACTTTTGTCTAGCCCTTAGTGTTCTTCTGCCTTGGATTCTCAAAGCACACAGATAAATATATTGAATGTGTATATGGTAATTTTCTATCTTATAACCATAATATAATAATTAATAATATATTAATTATAGCCATAACTTAATAATATGAAGAGTGTGTGTGTGTGTGTGTGTGTGTGTGTGTGTGTTTCTTCAAATTTGGAGCTAGGTAGCTCAGAGAATGGAAAGCTGGGCCTAGAGTTAGGAAGACCTGGATTAAAATCTGACCTGAGACACTTACTAGCTGTGAGTCCCTAGTTAATCTGTTTCCCTTAATCTGCTATTGAAGAAAATAGCAAACTATTTCAATATTGCCAAGAAAACCACATGGACAGTAAGATCCATGAGGTCAAGAATGAAAGACTGAACAATATATCAATTTGCTATTTCTTCCACATATGAGCTCTAAAAGGACAGGGACAGGTTTTGCCTTTCTTTGTACATAGCTCTTAACATAGTGACTAATACATGTTAAGTGCTTAATAAATGCCTCTTAACTTGAATCATTACCTTAATCATTATCCATAAAAAGACATTAAGATTCTGTTAATTTTGAATGAGAAAAGCAGTTTTCTTCGTGCCAGATAACTACTTCATCATATTGGCTATCTGAGTTATATGAACCATCCCAGCGAGTTATTGGCCTTCATGGAAGTTTCATTGTTCAGTCAAAATTGAACTAAAAATCAAACAAAGAAAAAAGACAAAATAACTCAGATTGACTTTCATTTTTCTTCTTAGGCAAGAGATATTAGCAAAAAGGAAATATATGAATATTTGCATATCTATTTATTTATTAGAATCTTAATCTTTTTTCACAGTAGGTAGAGGCGAAGGGCAGCCAAGGATCATTGGACATTCTTGGACAGTGAAGTAAACTCTCAAACCAATCACAATTACTGAGTTGAAGAATTGTATCAGCTGATTGCTTTTAACTGTTACAACACTGATAGAGGAGCTTTTCATCCATTTTATGTCTCAATGCTCTCCTATGCCTTTCAGTAACTTAAATAAAAGCTTTCTTGCACATCTATTACGTAGAAAGTTAAAAACTCCCTAAATTTCTCTAAAAAATCCGTAGTCCTTTTAAAATTATACTGTGGCTTCCAACAGTCATAAGATTTCCTTCTACTTTTTTTGTTTTACCTTCATTAATCAAAATATTTAAATATACCTTAGGGTTTGTAACTCTGAAGCCATCAACATGCTCCAAAATAACTTAAATATTTTCAAACTTTTTCTATGAATATCTTCCAGTTTTCAATAAATAAATTATCTTTCAAAGTATTCTAACACCAAGAGGCCATCATTCTTAATTTCTCAGAAAGATTTACATTTTACATATTTACAATTAATTATGCATCTAAAAAGTTCATATTCATTTTAAAAGTGTGTTCTTCATATATTGACAGCTTTATTATAGTTCTCAGTACATTTTAACTGTCAAAATATTAATATATAATAATGACAATTATGACTTACATTTTACATAGATATGTTTTTTTCTTTACATCAAATACTTTTTTCTGTCCTTTTCATTTAAATTGTTCCAAATGAGTAATATAGGAACAGTGGATCTTATAGAAAAGTACAGAAATGGAAGGAGCAGATGTCTGTCAGGTAGAAGTTAAGGGGATGTTTAGAATGGAGCCAGCCTATTACAAAAAAAAAAAAAAGAAAGGTAAGATTCCTCGATGCATTTATTTTGTTTTGTTATATTTTTTGGCGGGTGAGGGGGTTCTGTTGTGGAGTGAGAGGAGTAGCAAGTTTTTGGACTATAGCAGTATAATAGAAGGAATTTATTAATACCTTCTTCCCTATTTTCAATATTTATCATTTAATGTTAGAGGATTTATTTTTATGCATTTGTTTGTATGATGTTTCATAGAATTCACTTGTATAGCCATGTAGATATGTGGATCACAGTGAAGATAATGCATGGTTCCCTACTAGAGTGCCTCAGGATGAAGTTCAAATACTGGGTAAATGATTTATCGTCAGTTACTTAGGACAGGAAACCCCTTCATTTGGAGGAGCACCTCCTAATGCTGATATTAGCAAGATTGTGGCAAGGAGACATAGATTACTACTTGGTAAACTTCATTCCATGCTAGGACGAAGGATATGGGTATGACACACTCTCTTGCTTGTAATCTTAATACATGGATTTTGCTCCAACTAGATTCTAAATTTCTTATATATCTGAAACTATCTACCTAAGTGTTATGTCCATTGGGGGGGAAAATCAGACACTTAGTGTACTTCTAGGTCAGTGGTTCCCAAACTTTTTTGGCCCACCGCCCCCTTTCCAGAAAAAATATCACTTAGCACCCCCTGGAAATTATGAAACTATTTATTGAACTCAGAATAGAATGTAATACAAAACAAGTGTGGCCATTACTGACTCCCTGGATAGCTGCAGCACCCACCAGGGGGCGGTAGTGTCCACTTGTCCACTTTGGGAATCACCATTCTAGGTTTTCAAAGCCACTTAAATAATTGTCTTCTTTGAATCTCTACATTCAATATTCTTTCAATATTTTTTGATATGTTCAATCTTATGATACCAGAAATCCTTTTAGGAGATGATAGAATCATGGTCCCAAGGTTGGAAAGAGCTTCAGCAAACATCTCTTTTAACACCCTAATGTTATAGATGAAGAAACAGACTCCAGGACGGTAAGTGGCTTGTTCAAGGTGAGACAGGTTACAAATACCAATGTTGGGAACAAAACAAGTGCTTTTTTGCCTACTGAAAAATCTCTAAATGCCTTTCTTACTTGGTATTTTCTGACTTATGAAAGCTCATTTACTGAGTTGAAAGGTAATATTCCCACTATTTTCCTAGAGGATGATATTTAGGTTCTACAGAACACTTTTTCCCCAAAGAATATTTTATGGCACAGGATTTTGGCATGCCTTTATTCTAAAGCTCTCTCCAATTACTGCATCCTTCTCTATGTAGGTGTAAATAGAACAAATGTAAAGATAAATGACATACATGTAATAGAACTACAGTATGAACAAAACTGTTGGAAATTAATGTGCAAATTGTATAATTATTGAACAATTAACTTTTCGGATGCTTTGTGTTTTACCCTGAGGGTAAAAGAGACTAAAATACCTGTTAAGTAGAATAAAATCTAATTTTAGTTAATGAGTATTATTTCTCTAATTTGCTTGGTTCTTGGGGAATGCTGTGATCTGGAGAGAAAAATGAATTTCTTCAAATGAATAAAATGACTATTTGATTTCGTTCAAATCTTTTTAAAATCATCATTTTCTCACAAATTCATTTTATTCAATTCAACATATTTACATCTATTCTACATAGAGAACATCATGTAATTAGAAGTTCCTCATTTTAAAATATTTAAATGTATAAATAATTAATTGAAATGTATAAATGTAAAGTAGTATGATATAATGACTTGAGACCTTTTCTTAGCATCAAAATATGTATTCAAATCTGGCCTTTAATACATCCTTGTTGTTTTACGTTTAAGGAATTTAAACTCTAATTGGCCTAAGCAGCTCTACAACTTTAAGTTTTAGGTAACATGATGATCAACATATCAACACTTAGTAAAGATGTCACAGTACAATTACCTGTGTGTGTGTATGTGTGTTTATCCAGGGGTTGCATTAGACTGGAATTTAGGAAAGAAATCGCAATTTCACTTCTAGCTTCACTACTTACTAGCTATCTGGATTTAAAACTGAATGAGGGGTGATCTTAGCAGGATTTCTCTATCATCAAAGAAGGCTCTTTCAGTATGAGAAACTTATGAGATAAAATGCCCATTCATGTTCCCATTTGCCTTATATTCCATAGAATTTTCTTAAAATACTCAGGCATACTTTGTGAATTCCCAAATTAATTTGATGACTCCTGTCTACACCTGAAACTAGGATCCTTTGATGAAATTCAAATTTGACCTCAACACATTAAATTATAATATTTATTATGATCTTAATATATATTCAGGAGGTAGTGAAATAGTGCAGTGAATAAGAGGATCAGTTCTGGAGTCAGGAAGACCTGAGTTCAATCTCTACTCAGAACATCACTAACCATGTGAATCTGTGAATCTGGGCAAGTCATTTTGCCTCTTTTAGCCTTATGTGTCAAATAAAGATAGGAAAACTGCCAAGCTCTCAGTAATATTACAATTAAATAAAATAACTATTATAAAGCTCTTAGCATAATACCAGGTACACTGCAAATATAAATATTAGCTATTATTTGAGGATAATAAAGATGAGTTGAGACTATAATAAATCACCTTTATATTTGTCTATTTAGATTTGAGCTTGAACCTTTCATGACCCCTTCCTGATCTCAGCCATTTTTTCTTCCTCCATGTCTTTTTAAAACAAATAAATATTTTCCTTTTTCTCCTTACCACAAGAAATTTCCTAGGATCAAAGTTTTAGACCTTGAAGGGATGATAGAGGCCACATATTTCAATCCCTTCCTTGTACATGTGAGAAAAATGAAGTTTTAGAAGTAGGAACTTCCATTTATTTATATTTATATTTAGCAAATACCTTTTGTATAATTTCATTTTAAAATTCAACAGTTTCTTTTTATGTTTTAATTTGAAAATTATTTATCTATAATGGCATTTTCTATAATGATTAGAAATATTTCCTTTCTTAAGATGTTCTAACTTTCCCATCCACTCCTTCCTTCAATAGAAAGTAAAGACTAAAACCTGCTTATGCAACCTTTAACTATTTACATAATTTCTTGAAATTCTTTTTTCTATATAAAATAGTAGACAGTAGGTGGTTACAAAGAAATTCTATGACTCCATTATTCCAATGCAAAATGACTATCCTTCTTCTTTCTTGAACTACTGCACAGAAAACATAGTATCCCAAAAAGCCTTTACAGAATCAGATTTTTTTCTTCTCTCCCTGAATCTTTACACTACAGTATCAAGGCAACAAGCAAAACAGAAAACTAAACAGCATGGCAAAGTGTCAAATGATGTGTCAAGTTATTAAGAACTAGCTAAAGGCAAATCCTTGCTGAGTGAGTAGATTGCATAGACTTTATTGCATTTGGTGTAAATTCAGTATTTTACTGCTAGATGTTAATCTGGCAATACATTCTAGTTGTGTATTTTAATTTATTTTCCTAGTTGGTGGCTTATTTAACATCATGGGGGAAACAATTATAGAATAGAATTTGGAACCAGTAACTCTAGAGTCACAATCCAAGACTCTTACAGGTTTTGGTCAAATCCACCTATCCATTTCCATTTCTCCTGTAATAAAAAGGAGAAAACTACATTTCTAACATTTTGTGGGAGAGGATTTCAATGTATTGATACAACTGTTGTGAACTGGACTTCCAGTTCTGAGGATGTGCTAAATGAGGTATAGAATATTGGTTAATAGGAATATCAAGAAAGATCTCATTTTTTAAAATAAAGCTCTAAAACTTACAATGTACTTTCCTGATAATGATCTTAATGTGGAATTTGTGAGAATTAGTATCTACTTTTGTACAAATCAGGAAATTAAGGTTCAAAGATATTGAATGATTTACAAAAATGGCAAGAACTGAAGCACTGAAATAAAGGTTCAATTTATAACAAATCCAGGATTTTGTTTTGTTTTTCCCACCATCCCTTTCTGTCATTTAATTCAGCATGTATTAGAAGGACTGTAGAAATAATAGAATCTCTTTTTCTCAGTGATGAGAGTTTGATTTTTGAAATTATTCAAGAATATGTTGGAGAACAAAACATTTTTTTTCAAGTTTACAGTGGATATTTGAAGACAGTAGTTTTCTTTTTTGTTTTTAAATTCTACTTTGTATCATACATATTGTATGCATGTTATAGAGGGTTGAGACCATGTTGTTAATTCAACATTGTTTCTCAAATGCATAGTACAATGCCATAAGTATATCAAACAGTTAATAAATGTTGAATTTGATTGAACTTACTCTGTGGCATGAAGTCCTTTCTACAATAAACATACATGAAAATTTCCTTTTATATGTAGTTAATTATCACAAGCATTTTATGAATCTTTTGAGATCCACCACTTTGCCTCTTGGGAGTTTGTGTATGTGGGATTATTAAACAAAAATTTATTTATTAATTTAGTCAATATGATGGTAACAAAGTAGAAAGAATACTCAGTACTGAAACTTCCTTTAAGTCAGTAGAGAAGAAAGATGTTGAGGGATACAGTTTAACAGAAATTTCCTTGATAAAATGAACAATATCTGATCCCTGGAAGAGAATGTCACTCATATGTGCATGTATAGAGAGATATTTTGGTTAATTATAAATATATGTGTATATATATATGTGTATTTGTATGAATTTTCATATATATATTTGTGTGAATACACACATGCATTTATTCTTAAATTTAGATAAATAGTATTTTTTCTCTACTCTATGTCTAGTTGTTAGTATGATGTCTAGAAGTAGCTTTTAAAATTATTACTATAAATAAATTTTATATTGTTTGAAAGGTTTTTTACTCTTTTTAAATATAATTATATTATTTTATTGTTTATACAATTGAAATGGTTTATGAAAATTATAATTTTTCATATGTTACATCAGCTCTGTAGTCCTACTATAACTCTAACCTCTTCACAGTATTTAATCTTTCTCATATGTTATTTGTACTAGTTAATATTATATTTAAATTATTTTTAATGATGTAGTTCATGCTATCCCTATTTCTCCTATTCCTGCCCTCCCCAAGAAGGCAGAAAATATGATATAGGTCAGCATTGGCAAGCCTTTTCAAAATTGGGTGCCCAAACTACACCTCCAATCTGCCTGTGAGCCCTCTGCATTATCCCAGATAGCTGAGGGAGGAAGTGCTCATATTCAGCTCCGGGGCAAAGGAGCAGGTCTTATAAAATATTTCCTCAGGTGCTGTGGAGGGGGAAAGAAGCACCCCCACCCCTATGCAACTGGGACAAACTGCCACACCTTCACTAACATGGATATAGGTTGTATATATTATCTTATAATACTTATTTTTCCATGTTCATCATGTAAAAGAAGATACATTGCATACACTAAAGAAAAGTTCATAAAGGAAATAAAATGAAGAATGGTAGGTTTCAATTTGCATTCAGAATATGTTTCTTCTTTGGTAGTGGATATAAATTTTTCTTTTTTTTGTCATGAGTCTCTTGGAGGTGTCCTAGATCCCCATGTTCCTGATAACAATTAAGTCCTTCACAGCTAATCATTACATCTCATTGCCATCACTATGAACAATATTCTCCAGGTTCTGCTTATTTCATTCACTTACATCACTTCATATAAGTCTTTCCAGGTTATTTTTTTCTTCTGATCATGCCATTTCTTATAGCCCAATAATATTCCATTACAAGAATATACCACAATTTGTCCAGCCATTCCCTAATTAATGGATATCACTTCAATTTCCAGTAATGTGTCACCACAAAAAGAGCTACTATAAATATTTTTGTTTAAGTAGGCTCTTTTCCCTTGTTTTTATATCTTAGTGATACAGATGTAGTAGTAATATTGCTGAGTCAAAGGATATAATAGTTTTATGGACCTCTGGCATAGTTTTAGATTGTTCCCCAGAATGGTTGTATTAGTTCACAGCTCCACCAAAAGTATGTTACTGTCACAATTTTTCCACATTCCCCTCTAGCATTTATAATTTCCCTTTTTTGTCATATTAGCCAGTCTTATGGCTGTGGGCTGATACCTCAGAGTTGTTTTAATTTGCATTTCTATAATCAATAGTAATTTGGAACATTTTTCCATATGACGAGACAAAATTGCCTGTTCATAGCTTTCGGGCATATTCAATTAAAAATACTTCATTTCATTATAAATTTGACTCAGTTTCCTATATATTTGAGAAAAGAAGCCCTTTTTGGAGAGATTTGTTATAAAGATTATTTACCAGTTTTTTTGGTAAAATAGATTCCAAAACCTATCTGAATGTGGATGTTATCTCCACTTTGTGCCAATTTCTTTAAAAGCAGGGTTTAAGTATTGGCCATCATACCCTAATCTTCCCTTCAACTATATTGATACTTAAGTACCTCCTTATGTAAGACAGTTAACCCCAACTTTCTCTCATTTTCTCTTTTCCAAGTGTATAATTTTATATTCCTTGTTTTTTTAAATATCATCCCATCATATTCAACTTATTCTCTCTTCTTGTCTATATATGCTCCTATTTGTTGCAATGCCTTATGTATCCTAAGTATTTTAGGCATCTTATGTTCTTCAAGTATCACCTTCTTAGTAATGTAATCAGTTTAATCCCACCATTTCCCTTGATCACCTTAAAGTATCTTAAGTATCTTAAATACCTCTTGTACTACAGAAATTTTAGGTATCCTAGTTACCACCTTCCCATGCAATAATGTGATTATTTTAACCCTACTGATTGTTTCAATTTTTTTTCTGCTCACTTTTTATATCCTTTTTCTGTGTGTCTTATTTGATCTTTGAATTTTTTTTAGCTAAGGTAGGTTCACCAGGAATATTTGGATCTCCTCTCTAATTTGTTAATGAAA
This sequence comes from Gracilinanus agilis, assembly GCF_016433145.1. Classification (NCBI taxonomy): domain Eukaryota; kingdom Metazoa; phylum Chordata; class Mammalia; order Didelphimorphia; family Didelphidae; genus Gracilinanus; species Gracilinanus agilis. Next base: position 84,841,004 of record NC_058135.1, read on the forward strand.
ATTTCTTCCCTTTGAAATATTATGCTAAGTTTGACTAGGGAGTTGATTTTTGGTATAGGACTAGATCTTTTCCCTTATGGAATATTGCACTCCATAACTTCTTATATTTTAAGATAGAAGTTGATAGGTCTAATGTAATTATGATTGTGTTTCCACAAAATTTGAATTAGTTGTTTGCTTGTTTTTCTTTTTCTGAATGCCTGTAATATTTTCTTCTTCTTTGGTGAATTCTGGAATTTGGTTGTAATAATTCTAGGCTTCTAAAATTTGATATTTCTTTCTGGAATTTAATTTTTTTAATTTCTTTTTTTTCTCCCTTTGTTGAAGAACTTCAATGACATTTTCCCTCATAATTTCATTCAATATGATGTCTAGGTTCTTTTTGTTTGTTTGTTTGTTTCATGACTTTCAGGCAATCTAACAATTCTTAGATTATTTTTCCTGGATCTATTTTTAGGTCATTTGTTTTTCCTGAGAGATTACAATTTTTTTCTATTTTTTATTCTTTTGAATTTGCTTTAATGTTTCATGCTGTCTCATGAAGTTGTTAGCTTCAATTTGTCCAATTCTAACATTTAAGGAGCCATTTTCTTCTTCAAAGTTTGTGATTCCTTTTTTAGGGAATTAATTTCCAGTTTAAGATATTTCATTTTCTTTTTTAGGGAACTGTTTTTTTCAGTACATAAGTAATTTTTCTTATAAACTGTTGATTTTTCGTATCATTTCCTTTTTTAGTTTTTTTAAATTTATCATTATTAAATTTTCTATTCTTTTTTAGAACTTATCCAGGGGTTCATTTTGTACCTAATGTCTTTTCTTTTTTTTTTCCTTTGAGACTTTACATGTTTTTATTTCTTAATTATTGTCCTCTTTTGATATTGTATTTTGGTCATCTGTTCAAATATTTTTTCTAACATAAGATTTTTCCTCTGTCTTTTGCTCATTTGGAGGTTGTTTTTCCCTTGTTTTTGTTTTTATGCTGAAATTTAACTCTATTCCTGGGAAGTATGGAGTATTGCCCTGTGGTAATACTGTGCCTGAAAACAGCTCAGCTCTTTCACTCTTAGAATGAGCTTTCTGCCTCAATTTGCTTATCTATCAAAAGAACTATATAAAGAAATGGCAAACAATTCCAGAATCTTCATCAAGAAAAACCCAAATGGCTTCAGAAAGAGTTGGACACAATTGAAACAAATAAACAAGAACATTTTTTTTCCTGTGAGTACAGAATCAGCAACAATGAGGGGGACAATAGCAAAGGAGCCAATTTAGATTTGATGTTAAAAAATTTCTAATTAAAGTTGCACAAACCTGGAATTATCTGAATTGGGAAGTGGTAGATTAACTTCTTTGAAAGTCTTCAAGCAGAAGCTGGATAATCATTTGTTTCGCATGTTGTAGTAGAACTGATTCCTTATATGGGATGGGCTAGATTATTGGGAAGGAAATGAATTTGAAACCTCATTTTACTCCATATGTCCCAGTGAATTCCAACTAGAATCATATACTTATAGAATGATTCATAAAATAGAATAATATATTACTGTTAATTGTGGAGTAGAGGGAGATTTTTTTTTTACTCAGTCATTTCTCAATTGATAGTTGTACCCTACCTTTCCAATTCTTTGCTATAAGAAAAAAGAGCAACTTTAAATATTTTTGTACATACAGGTTCTTCCCATTTTTCAAAAAATCTCATTGGGATATAAATCTAGTAATTGTATTACTGGGTCAAAGGGTATGTACTCTTAAGGCCTTTTGGGCACAGGTTCAAATTGGTCTCCAAAATGGTTAAATAAGTTCATAATTCTCCCAATAGTGCATTAGGGTTTCAATTTTCCTACCTTCCCTCCAAGTTTTCTCATATTCCTTTTCTTCAGATTTGCTTTAATTTACATTTCTCTAATTAACAGTGATTTAGAGCTTTTTGTATTACTATAGAAAGCTTTAATTATTTTGTCTGAGAACTGCTTGTTTCTATAGCATTTGACCATTTTTAAATTGGTGAATGATTTGCATTCTTATACTTTTGACTTGTTTCTTTACTTATTTGAGAAATGAGACCTTTATAAGACTTATAAAAATTGCATAATTATGGTTAGTGTGTAATACTCTCCATTCTATTTTCCCTCATCCCCTCCCCCATTTTGCCCTCTTTTCTATTAGCCTTAACCCTTTCTCTTATCCCCTTCCCCTGCTTGTTTGCAGGGTAAAATTTAAAAAAAAGTGCTTTAAATATATACTCTTAGTCCACGAGTTCTCCATCTAGAGGGGGATAATATTTTTCCTCATGAGTCCTCTTCATTTATGATGGGTCACTGTGTTTATCAGTTACCAAGTCTTTCACGATTTAGGTTTACAATATTGTCATTGCTGTGTATAATTTTTCTAGGTGTGCTCACTTTCCTTTTCACTAGTTTATATTAATTTTCCTGTTTTTGAAACCTTTTTGGTAATTTCCTGTTTAGTATTCCATCACATTTACATACTGTAACTTATTTAGCCATTCCTTTAATTAATGGGATTCCTTTCAATTTCTAATTCTTCACACACCAAAAAGAGTTGTTATTAATGATTTTTAACATATAGGTCCTTTCCTCCTTTGTTTAGTCTCCTTGGGTTCTTTGGCTTAAAGGGTATGTAAAGTTTACTATCCTTTTGTATATAATTGCAAAATGTTTTACAAAATGATTCGACTTTTCATAGCTCTAACTATGTTTATATACCTATTCTCCTATATCCCCTCCAACATTTACCATTCTCCTCTTCTGTTATCTTGGCTACTCTAATGGATGAGAGATGATATCCCAAAGTTGTTTTAATTTTTATTTCTCTAATTATCAGTGATTTAGAGATTTTTTTCATGACTATTGAGAATTTTACTTTCTTTTTCTGAAAACTAACTGTTCATCTCCTTTAGTTATTTGTCATTTGGGACAGACCCTAATTCTGATGTTTGGTTTAGTTCTCCATATATTTGAGAAAAGAGACCTTTATCAAAAAAACTTTCTCCAAAGATTCTCTCAAACACTATTTCTGTTTTTCTTTAAATATTACTTACATCATTTTTAAGTAAAAATTCTTTAATCTTATATAACTAAACTTTTGCATCTTTCTCCTGTGAACCATTTTGTCTTCTGTTTAATTATGAGCTCCTCTCCTATTCATAGACAGGAGAATTTCTTCCATGCTTCACTCATTTATGCTTATGATAGCACCCTTTGTATGTCAATAATATAATCATTTTGACCGTATCTTAGTATATGATATGAGCTATTGGTCTATGCCCAATTTCTACTATGCTATTTTTCAGTTTTCCCAACAGTTTTTGTCAAATAACAATTTCTTACTCGATTACTAGGATTTGAGGGTTTATCAAACACTAGATTAATATGTTCATTTTCTCATGCATATTGTATAGCTAAACTGTAGCATTGATCAACCATTCTATTTCTTATGCAGTAACAAATTGTTTTGGTTATTATATCTTTGGGGTATAGTTTGAAATCAGACACTGGAAAGACACAATTCTTAAGATTATCCTATAGATACATTTTGTTATTATTTTTTTCATAGATTTATAAACTTATTCAATGGTAGTTTGAGTGATCACATTGTATAAATAAATTAATTTAGGTAGTATTTTCAATTTTATTATAGTAGCTAAGCCTTTCCATGAGAAGTTAACATTAAGATGTCTTTATTTGTATATTTAGCTATTGTATTATTATTATTATTATTATTATCATGTATATTAGCAGGTAGACTCCTAAATAGTTTACAGTTCTAAAGTTTTGTTTTGTTTTTAATGGAATTTACTTTTCTATCTCTTCCTGCTGATTTTTACTGATACAGTAAGGAAATGCTAATGATTTACATCCTGTGACTTTACTGAAGATATAAATTAATTCAATTAGTTTTTTTACTTGACTTTCTAAGATTTTCTAAGTAAATCTTTATGCCATCTGTGAAAAGCAATAGATTAATTTCCTCATTAATTACTTAAAATTTCTTTTTCTTGTCATTTCAGTATTGAATATTTCTAACACTACATGTATTTTAATGGTAATTAATAATAGTCATATTTGCTTAAGTGTTGATTTTATTGAAATGACTTCTGGTGATTTACCTTTATTATAGGTAATGATTAATCTTGGTTTGAGATAGATAATACCTATCATTTTAAAGAAGAGATTCATTTTTCTCATGCTTTATAATGTTTGAGTAGAAATAGGTTTTATATCAAAAGCTATTTCTGCATCAATTGATCATATGATCATATTATTTTTGCTCTTTTACTTATTGATACAGTTAATTATACTTATAGTTTTACAAATATTTAAGGAGAGTTGCATTCCTGACATAAATCAATTCAGTCTAGTGACAATATATCATCTTTGTTACTTGTTGCAATTTTCTTACTAGTATTTCATTTAAATTCTTGGCATCAATATTTATTAGGGAAACTACATATAGTTTCTCTCTCTCTCTGGCTCTCCTTGGGTTAAAACAAGATGATATTTTTGACAGAAGAAATTTGGTAGGATTCTTTCTTTCTTTATTTTTTCAAACAATTTATGTAATATTAGAATGAATTGTTCTTTAACTGTTTGCTAGCATGTGTTTATAAAGCCATCTGGCCCAGGATTTTTTTTTCATATATTTATTTCTACTGTTGTTTCCTGTAGGGAGATACTTTATAACACTATTTCATTTTCTAAGACAGTTATCAAAACATTTTATTTTAAATTCCTAATGATATGAAATATATATATATATGCATATATATAGATATAAACACATATTTGTAAACTTTCATCTAATTAATTGGAACTGTCTATTTGATTTGCATACATCAACTTATTTTCCTAATAACTGATTTTAATTTTTCTTTATTGTTCCTAAGTGAATATTTTCCATTCATTTTTAAATAATAAGTAACTTTTATTTAAAATCACCAGCAAGTATCATTTGCAAAGATGTTATAAGTTAGAAGCTTTCCCAATGAGATGAAGAGTGAGGCAAGAATGCCCATTATCACAACTCTTTTTTTAAACATTTATTAATATTCATTTTTAACATGGTTACATGATTCATGCTCCTATTTTCCCCTTCACCCCCCGCACCCCCCCCATGCCGATGCATATTTCCACTGGTTTTATCATGTGTCATTGATCAAGATCTATTTCCAAATTGTTGTTAGTTGCATTGGTGTGGTACTTTCGAGTCTACATCCCCAATCATGTCCACCCCAACCCATGTGTTCAAGCAGTTGTTTTTCTTCTGTGTTTCCTCTCCTGCAGTCCTTCCTCTGAATGTGGGTAGCATCTTTACCATAAATCCCTCAGAATTGTCCTGGGTCATTGCATTGCTGCTAGGACAGAAGTCCATTACATTTGATTTTACCATAATATATCAGTCTCTGTGTACAGTGTTCTTCTGGCTCTGCTCCTTTCACTCTGCATCAATTCCTGGAGGTCTTTCCAGTTCACATGGAATTCCTCCAGTTTATTATTCTTTTGAGCACAATAGTATTCCATCACCAGCATATACCACAATTTGTTCAGCCATTCCCCAATTGAAGGACATACCCTCCTTTTCCAATTTGTTGCCACCACAAAAAGCGCAGCTATAAATATTTTCGTACAAGTCTGTTTATTTATGATCTCTTTGCGGTACAAACCCAACAATGGTATGGCTGGATCAAAGGGCAGCCATTCTTTTATAGCCCTTTGAGCATGATTCCAAATTGCCAGCCAGAATGGTTGGATCAGTTCACAACTCCACCAGCAATGCATTAATGTCCCAATTTTGCCACATCCCCTCCAACATTCATTACTCTCCCCTTCTTTCATTTTAGCCAATCTGCTAGGTGTGAGGTGATACCTCAGAGTTTTTTTGACTTGCAGAAGGCTCCTTTACAAATCTCAGGGCGCTGCTTCCATAGTCGTATACCCGTCTGCACTGGTTCCCCACTCGGGGTTTTCTGAGCCTTCACTCACGTGCACCTGTGTCTGCCCAAAATTTTCCATTTTTGATAATTCATTTAAAAATCAAATCAACCTTTAGTTTAACTATTATATTGTTTATTCATCCCAGTTGAACAATACTTGGCTTTATTAATTAGTTCAATATATTTTTTATTCTCTTTCAATATTATTTTCACATTGCAGTTTGATAGTTATTTGGAAGGTTTTAATTTATTTTTTATTTTTAAATGTTTTATTTATTTTTCCATTTTAAAGTGTTTTTCCAGTTTGTTAATTTCTCGAATTTACTGACATAATCACGTAGAGTTACAAATTTCCCTCTAAATATTGCTTTGGCTGCATCTCACAGATTTTCTATTTTGACTTATTTTTACCATCATTTTAAATGAAATTATTGATTCTTTCCATAATTTTATCTTGGGCCCATTTCTCCTTTAGGATTGGGTAATTTTGTTTACATTTTAATTTAATAAATTCTTCAAAGGTAGCTTTGTATCATTATGATCAGAAAACAACATATTTAATATTTTTACTTTTTTGCTTATATTTGTGAGGGGTTTTTGATCTAATATACATGTGAAGCTGCCATGAATCATTTAGAAAAGGTATCCATTCTTTTCTAGTCCCATTTGACATTTAAAAAATCATAAACATCTAACTTTTCTAAAATTCTGTTCTTTTCTTTAGCTTTTTTCTTATTTATTTTATGATTATATTTGTCATGATCTGAGAGGGATAAATTATGGTTTTCAGTAATGTAATAATCCCACATTCCTCTCCTCTAATATATAAACTCCTCATTGAATTATTCATTTGTATGAGCTAATTTTCCCCACACTCCCTCTTCCTCTCAGTGAAGATCTCTTTTTCACTCTTTCATTTTTTCTTTTGAGATAATCACATCATATTAGAATCAAACTGAGGCCCTCTGTCTAATCAACCTTCCCTCAAGACCATGGTTAATAAAGTTCTGAGGGGTTACATATATCATCTTCTCATATAAACAATTACATTATTTAACTTTTTTTCAGTTCCTTTTGATTTCTCACTCATGTGTGTCTTTTTATGCTGCTCTTTCTGAGAAATGTTTGAATGTTACGTTTTCAATTTAGTTCTGTTATTTTCATCAGGAATAATTAAAAATCATCTCTTTCATTAAATATCCATTTTTCAATTATACTTAGCTTTGTAGAGTAGATTATTTTTGGTTATAATAGCAACTTCTTTGTCTTTCAGAATAAAACTCTCTTATAGTTTTTAATCTTACTTGCTAAAACTTGTATGATTCTGACTGTGACTCTATGATATAATAATTGTTATATTCTGGCTACTTTCATTATTTTCTCGTTAATGTGGGAATTCTGTATTTTGACTAGAATAATTCTGAGCTGGCATGAGGGAATTTCTTTCATGAGGTGACAATTAAATTGCTTTCATTTTTACTATGACTCTAGTTCTAAGATATATGAGCAATTTTGTTTTAAAATTTCTTGAAAGGTGATATCTGTGGGTTTTTTTTTCTTTCTTTCCTATTCATAGCTTTCTGGTACTCCAATAATTCTTAGATTGTAAAGTTATCTCTCCTCGTTCTATTTTCCAGGTTAATTCTTTATTTTACTTTTTATGAGATATTTTACATTTTATGTTTTTTTCCCAAGTATTTTTTCTTCATTTTATACTTTTATAATTGCTTGATGTCCCATGGAATCATTAGATGCCACTTGACAAAATTTCTATCTATAAATATGTTTGCATATATGTATATATGTATAGATATATAAGCAATTCATTTTCTTCAGTGAAATTTTAGTCTTCTTTTGCAATTTTAATCAATTATAATTTTTAATTCTTACATTTGTAGTATTGTTTTGTAACTATTTTAGCAATCTATTGCTTTCCATAATTTCTTATATGGATTTCATTTCTTTTCTCCATTTTCCTCTATTATATTATTTCTTTTAAAACCTATTTTTTCCTGTTTTTTTTGTTTTTTAAGATCTGCCCTCATTTGTCCTAAGAGTGGATATTTCCAATCCACATTTTATTTTGAATCTTAGCTTGTAAATATTTTCAATTGCAATTCTGTGTCTCTGTCAAATTTTGTCTTCATAGTTTTATGTTTGAGTTATTTTTTATTTTTCTTCCTTTTTTTGCTAATTTTTTATCCTATGTTTTGTCTTTGACTTTAGACTTTATGCTGGTGTTGGAATCTACTCACTAACTAAAGAAGCAAGTGTGAGAGTGTTTGAGTTTCTGTCTTTCACGTTTTTGTTGCTTTCACAGCTCATTATGAGAGTACATAAGTTTTCAGAACTTCCAAAATGACTTGATAGGTAAAGAATTTTGTTTATTGCCCTCCTTGTCTGTTCTCTCAAAATTCTGAATCATCTCAAGTTTTGTCCTGTTGCCTTTTATTTATTTATTTGTTTGTTTCTTTATTTAGTTATTTATTTTTGCACAATAGACTTAGTCACTTTTAGTCCACTGGAAGGTTCTAAAACTTCAAAGAAATGGAATTGCTAACTACTCTTTAGTTCTAGTGTGTTGTCTGTTTTATTCTATTGTAAGTTTACTCATGAGCTAAAGGTTGTAATGGATGATAATGTAATAGACAACATGATGATGATGGTAAATGTGAGTCACCAGGGGCCTGGGAGCCTGTAACTAAACTAGCAGGAGATTTTGGAGCTAGATGCTATCAATGATGAGCAGCCTCAGCTGTGGTGCCCAGTCACTCCACTGCCAGCTGTAGGCACCTTTAAGGCATTGAGTGTGTGGCCCCTCTCTGCTGAAGTAACTGCCTTCCTATTGGGTGAGAGTAGAACTCAGCAGGAAACGGGACTCTACTTCCTGAATACAATGGAGGCTTAGCTTTCGCTTCACAGTAATCTCAACTTCTAAATATTCTCTCCTCTCCTTAGTCTCCCTAGCCTTGGTGATATTGAAGGAATCACAGGAACTCACAGATTTAGGCTAAAGGATTTATTTAAACTGGAAAGGGAAAACTAAGGTAAGAGGGTTCAAGGTCTTGTAAAGCTGTTGCTAGGGGCAACTGGCAAGTGTTGGCAATGGACCTAGAAGGTCCAGCTGAGGGAACCAGCCCTCAGCCAGAGATAACTTGACACTGGTGTAATGTTATTTGATCCACCAGCTAAACAGATGAAGTTGTTGAGTTGTTCTAGGGATGTCCCTAAACACTAGGCTACTCTAAACTAATTCCTGCCCACATTCCACAACCCACCTCCCTTCAACCTCCCAGGGTCCCCAAGGGGAAGGCAGGGGTAGCTGGGTGTCTGGGTGAGGTCAAGGAAATGAGAACCCCAAGTTTGGGTTTGCAGGGTCTTATATAGTCACATCCCAACTGTCAGTTGGCACCTGGGATGGCACCTGCCATGCCAGAGGTCCATTCTGCTAACTGACAGGATTGTTTAGGGTAATTTGCAAATGCAAGAAATCCTGCATTACAAGGTTAGAACTTAAAAACAACTCTGCCTTGGCACTCACAAACTCACAATGCTGTTTGAACTTTTTTCCTTGCTTTTCATGTAAGTGGGACCCATTCTCCTTTGGGACCACTCCTTTTCACCAAAGCTAGGTAATGGATGATAATACTTCCGGATAAACCTGTTCCCACTCTCAGTACGAGTACAATGATATTCTGGAAACTTTTACTACCCAAATATTTCCCACCTTAGTGTTCAATCTCTTTGCCCATGCTGGTTAACAACTTGTACTGCTGACAAACTGTGCTCCTGGGGAGTCCTCTCTCCAGTTGCTGCAAACTTTTCTGTCTGTTTTCTATGCTGCCTGGAATGTAAAAAAAATATTTACTGTGACTTTTTCTTGGATTTCTCTATTGAAATTCACTCTCATACATTGTAAGGGTGTTTTACAGGTGGTTTTAGAGCAGTTGAGGACAAAATACTACCTATTACTCACTACTGTGACTTCAGCTATAGATGCCCACCTTTTTAAGAAAAAAAGAGAAGACCATGTTATTTTTTCTTCTCTATAAATTGAGTGGAACATACAATTCATAAACAAATCAGCAATTTTCCAAAAAAGAAAAAAAATTCCTCATAATCATTTGAAAAAATTTGTCTTCATGAGTAATCAAATATATGTAAACCAACAGAACTCTCAAGAACCATATTGCACCTACCAAATTGGGGAAAAAAATTTCCTAGTAAATAAATTCATTGTCTTTTGGGGCAGGGATTCTTGTGGGGATAGAGATTGTCTAATTTGTTGCTGGTGCATTTGCAAACTAGAATATTATTATAATAGTTTTTTTAAACCAAACTGGCATTTTCAGTGTAAGATTAAAAAAACATATCAGACACAATTTCTCCACAATCAATACACATTAACACTTGAATAAGAAATAACTACAAAAACCCCTATGTATTTAAAGATTTTATATAGCTATATTATTTGCAAAAAATGAAAAAGAAAACTGGTATTGAACTTAACCAATAACATAGAAATTACTTGTTAAAATGTATTACATTCATGTAGCAGAATATTATAATTAAATTAATATTTATTAACTTGAGGCAAATAAAGAAGTTTGAAATGACTTCCACAAAATAAAGCAAGTTGCAACAAATCAGGACCAGAAAATTAAAAAATAAAAGTGTACTCACTCTGACCATATAAAAGGAAAATGAGGAATTTAAAGGAAATGAATGAAGAGGAATTACTTTTCTTTGAAACATTTTCATGTTTCAATATTTATAAGGAAGAGTTAAGTGTGTTAAAAGTTGTTATTAAACATTATTAAGCTATTTAAGAAGAGTTCTTATTGTATCGTAAGGAGTTTACAAGGAATGGACAAAGCATTGAACAAAATTGTAAAGAAATGATTTACAAAGATGTCATCAATGAAAAGCATATTTTGTATAAAATGTACAATCAAAAGCTCAAGAGTTTTATTGATTCTAAGATGATTTAAAGGGAATATGAGGAAGGCTAACATCACATTAATCAGTTGTGAAAGAATGTCACAATAATAAGAGTATTTCATATTAATATAAGAAATAAACACAATGAAAAGATAAATTTGAAGATTAAAATATTAATTTTATTAGTTAATTTTAATTAAATTTAAATTTAATCTAATTAATAAAAATTAATTAATTTTAATTAAAAATTAAAAGATAAAATAAAACATTTGAATTTTGAAATTTGAGACCTCTCAGTTTCCCTTAACCTGTTGTAGTGTTATGAGGAAATTAGGATTTTAAAGTAGGTTACCAGGCAGAGATGTCCGGCAAGCACTAAAAGTTCCAAGTATGGAACAATGAGAATGAGGAGTTTGAAGTAGCCTCCTGAGATTACTTGATATAGAAGAAACTAAGAAAAATACAATGAATTATTTCCAAGTAAATGGAAAAAAAGTTGGAAATTAGTGGAAATTGACACTTTTTTCAAAGAAGACTAATTCAGAGAAGTGCCCACAAAACCAAACAAAAATATAAAGAATTGCTGGGTACTTTAGAGCCACCACATACTGATAAATTATGTGAATTATCAGAATTCATTAGATTCAAGGACAGTTGGAAAGCTATTAACAAAATATATACCAAGGTAAAACACCTAAATTCATCAATGTTATTCAACATTAGAGTAACATTTAAAAATATGAAGTTCTCTAATAAAAAAGCATTAATTTATTATCAATTTTGAAATAAATTTTGTTTTCCTTAAGCAGGTATAATTAACCTCAAGAAAACCTAAAGCTCCAGCTTACAACTAAATAATGGTTTTCATTTAAGTATCATTATCTCATAAAAATAAACTCATTATAATTTGCTACCAAAATTGAGGAAAAGAGTCATTTTAACAATATTTTTATATGTTCATAATAATCAGTAATTAGATCTGGCAATATGTTTCTGGTTCCTTTGCCATTTGGAAAGAGAAACAATATTTTCATTGTTGCATTTTCCAGTCCTGTTTTGAGTCTATCCACCATGAGATGATAATACATTTTGTCTAATTTTAAAATGTGGGTGCCATCTTTATTTCAACAAGAAATGCTTTTCTTGTTTTTGTAGTTGAAAAAGGAGTATATGAAGTATACTGGGAGGACTAGGGCCCCTGATGAGAGGGCTTTATGAGCTTACCGTTTTTCAGGGTTACTTATCCTTTAACGTACACCTTTTACCCAACATTCAGATTTGACTACAAGAAGCTATAACATGAAAAGCAGCCATATCCTGGTAAAATTCTCTTGGCAGATTTGATACCCTGCATTGTATAAAATATTCTCATTTACAAATTCTGCCAGAGGAAGTCTTCCTATTCTTAAGATAGAAATCCTACTAAGTTACTCATGGGCTTGAGACCTCTCAGTTTCCCTTAAACTGTTGTAGTGTTATGAGGAAATTAGGATTTTAAAGTAGGTTAGCAGGCAGAGATGTCAGGCAAGCACTAAAAGTTCCAAGTATGGAACAATGAGAAGATAAGGGAAGTTTTTTCCTGAGAGGCTCTGAGTGGCTGATGGCAATTAGGTGCTTGGATTAACTGTCTGAAGTGAAGAGCCTAGGAAAGTGGATTGTCTCCTACAAGAAACCATCTGTCCTGTGAGGAAGATCAGGTTGAGCAGTAAATCTAGTTCTGGATGGGGACATTCCAGACTAGTTCATTTCCCTGACTTCAGTTCCCTGTGGATTTATTTGCTGTGGTACCTGCGTTCCTAGAAAGCTGAGATCATCTTTGGAGCTGAAGAGGACATAGTAGTGAGACATCCATTCCCCTTCTGACCTCCCAGGATTGTCCTGACAGCCTGTGTTAGTGTCAGTGTAGCTTGTTTCCCATCTTCCAGTTCCTTGAGTTTATCTTTAGCTATTTAGATTTAGTGTGACCTTGCTCCTCATCACCTACCCTTTAATCTCACTGTTTAATTGTTTTATATATTTCCTGTGTCTTTCTCAACCCCAAGAAAGAGCCCACAGTAAAATGCCTTTCAAACCCTGATTTTCCTGGCTTGGGTGGTGGACCAGTAACTGTCAAATGACAGTTACCAGCTGGTGTGTGTACTCTGTCATTATCCATTTCCCACATCCCTTGGGTCGGTTTCCAGTGTATCTTGTGAGTCCTATCACTTGTGGGTTTGTCGGTGTGGTCCTGCTTGTGTTTGGAGCCCCTTTGTTTCACTTGTTAGTTCATTCACTTATTTCAGTAGCCTACCTGCTGATATGGTTTGTACAAGTGATCATTAAAACTTCTTGTAGCCTTAGGTGAGAATTAGGTGAAAGGGAGATAGTAAAAGTGGAAGAGAAGCCCTGTATTTCCCCATCCCCAATATGCATATAAAAATGCATGTGTGTATGCACACAAATATGTACACATTTATGTATGTATATATACACACATTTAAAATGTCACAACCTAACAAAGCATCATATTTTTATTATCCATTCGTAGTTCAGAAAATCTCATCACAGGAAATATGAATGCCATTTAGGCTAAAGTTGATATATTAGATTACTTAGAAACTAAATAAACCAGCTAATTATTGGGCAAACTGAGGCAGCCTCTTACATCCATTTGAAGGTGGTGGTTGCTTTATAATGTGAAACCTATCAAAGTTCTTCTCTGTTAACATAATCCTTGAAGAAAATAGTTTATTTTTGTGAATTATCTAATGATTGAGGAATTGTCTGACAAAAAGAATTTATGAATATTTCATTAGTGCTTTGGAGAAACTGCAATGCTTTTGATGATTCCAAACTGCCAATTGCCTCTAAAACTCATTTGTGTAACATCAACAAATTTCCAGTGAAAGAAATCATGGGACACCATGATTTCAGAAGAATTTAAATTCCAGATACCCTCAGGGCAATGGAAAGATGCATAGTGGGTATGAATAATCTTTGGAACATGTTTCAAGTTACCTAATTCAGAGTTAATTGTAAAATTGAGAGTAAATATGTTGTCTTGAAAAACTCACTTAAACAGGCTTGACTTGAATTTTATCAATAACATATTGATAATGCTAATATCTTATTTATAAAATAATGGATTTTAATTCATATAGGTTGCTTATATTTCTTCTAGGACTCCCCCAGTTGCTCAGAGTGCCATCTTTTGTGAATGAATGGATCATGAAGTATATGTAGACCCCATTACTTTTCTGGGCTAGTATCTTTGTGTGTAAGATTCTAGGAAGCTGCTTTCAGGATCATCATGATGACAAATTTATATGTGCATATTCTGTACTTGGTTAGCCTACCACAAGAAGCACTAAAATAGTCTGTATTCTACTTTGGACACACATGTGTATGTGTATATACATACATGCATATAATCTCACAAACACACACTAGATATAAAAGGTAAGTTTATAGGACAGTAGTTAGGGTAATAATACCTTTAGGTTTAGGTAATAATAGGTTTAGAAAAGACTTCATGTAGAATGAGATAAGAAGTCAACAATCCATGTGATACACTGTTAATTGTTAGATTTTTTTTTAAAGCAGGAAAGGTCTCTAATATGTCTATTAAAAACTCTATGAAAGTTTCTTGGGAAAATCCAATAAAAATTTTCCAGGATTAGAATGGGTGAAATCTTATGATCATCAGTAGATAGAATAACAACATCATAAATGTTATATTATTTTTCCTTTCAAAACTAAAGATAATATTGCTAAAGATATAATTTCTAATTAAACTGGAATGATGAGCAGAAGAAACACCTTACTAATTTGGTGAATCCAACAAATCAATTTGTTTATATTTTAGGGAATATATATTTTTTTGTTGGAAATTCCTCTCATGATGCTAGAAATCATTCCTTCTTGTCAATAATTAACTATTCTCCAATAAGATATTTGATGTGAACGAAATATAAAAAAGAAAAGGAAAATCTGGGGAATGAGTGAAAATATAAACAAAGAAGCAAAAAGGTATATTATTTTGTGATGCCTCTTATCTCAGGTAATTTAAAGTTTTTGCCTTTATTTTTTTATTTATAACATTAGGGATTTAGCCCAGATCTTTTCTAAGGTTTTCCCCCCAGACTCTAAATTTCTACAAGAAAAAACACAAGTGCATTTCTTCTTCCTTTGTATACACTTCTCATATATTTTTATTTTATAGCCTTTTATGCCAACCCCCTTATCTATGTGACCCACTAACACTTTCCTGTTCTAAGCTTTGTATGTTCTTGACTCTCTGTCTTCCTTCTTTTGAAACCTCTCTTGAACTTAACTCTCATGTTGGCCAGAACTTGATGAAGTCACCCAACTGTTATTGTGCACCAGTGCCTGACTGCATTTCCTTTCTAAGTACATTTATTTTTAGAAGATGACAATGGATGGATGGATCTGATGGAAGCATTTAAGGGCAAGGTCATAAGACTAGTGAAAATATTTGAGACCCATTATAGTTTTCCTTTCTCTCAAATTAAGCCACATTATTATCTGTGTATCTAACTCCCTCTGTCTTATAAAGATAGTTCTAATCTTGGAAGTAAAGAACAAACATTCTCTTCATAAGAAGTTTGAATAAGAACACATGGAATTCTTATAAGTCCATTATAAGAATATAATGGAGTTATAAAGTTATGTAGTTATAAAGGAAGTTGAATGCCATCTTGGCCCACATATCCATTTTAGAGATGAAGAAGTAATCTTAAGTGATTTGCCAAAGGTCACAAAGATAGTCAGTGAGAGAGTCAGAGACTGAACTTAGATTCTCCGATTCCAAATCCAGCATTTTCTTCATGGCACTGTAATAAGACATTTGTTAATTAAGAGTTAAATAAAAGTTAATTAAGGATTAATTAGGAAATAGGATTGATTGCAATAGATAAATATAGAAATTTGAGAAAAGCTGGATTTCTTTGAAGCCAAAATAGAATTTTCAAGAGAGGATTGTGGGAAATAAAAATAATTTTCTCAAAGGTTCTTGAAAAAGACAGAGCAATGAACACTCTCTCTTGGTCTATCCTGTCTCAAGGAAGGCGATTCAAGGGTGTTCTGGCTTGAACAGTTGGAAGTTGGAGAGGATCTGGTGAAATTTCTATTTGAGAATTATCCAAGTAAGAAAGAAGGCAATTGTGGTGAAATATCACTGCTTTGTCAGTGGTGGCAGAAGGGAGCAAAGCTGTGAAGATTTTGGCTTCCTGGTTTTTCCCATCTAATCAGTAGGAAAGAAATCAAATCTTTCCCAGTTATAATTTATAATTTTGTTAGTTTTAGGATAGAAAGTTAGAATTGGATTAGTAGATGGCATAGGAAGATTAAGTCAGCCTTGGTTTGTATCAAGTAGAAGCAGATTCTTGTGAATCCTATGTTGGGTTTTAGGTACAGTTAGAAGATTTAGATTTAGGATAAATATATTCTTCCTTGTTTTCTTTTTCTTTCTTTTTTTCCTATTTTTAAAAATTCTTCCAATAAATAGTTTTTATATAAGCCTGGCCAGAGGAAGAATTTTAAGACTGCTTTAGAAGCCATCTTTTCCAACAGTCAAAACAACAATCTGTCAACAGAGGACACTTTTATTGGTAATACCATCCAATAATCAATAAGGGTTAGAAAACCCGTGTAACAGCACCATGTTACATTTTACAATGTATACTGCAAAAGACAAGTAGTCACTTAACCCTTTGGTCAGATTACCTCTTCTGACACCATTTATGATAAGGTGGGCAATTCTGCATGAAAGTAAGTTTCCTTATTTATTCTTATAAGAAACTAGAAAAGTTAAGTAATAGATATAAGTAAGCTAGCAGTGCTGTCAGGAGAAAGTGCTGAAGGTTCCAGACATGGAACAGTGAGGGAGAAAGAGACTTTTCTGAGAGACTCTTTGTTCGTAGCTGATGGCAGTTGGGTGCAAGCTTAGCTGCTTGAAGTGAAGAGCCCAGAAAAGTGATTATTTCCTGCTGAAACTGCTAATGGAAGGATCAGGTGGAACAGTGAATTCAGTTCTGGTTGGTGGACCTACCAGACTGGTTCAGCTCCCTGACTTTACCCTTTTGTGAATTATTTGTTGTGGATTCTGGAAAGCTGTGAACATCTCTGGAGCCGAAGAGGACCTTGCAGTGAGACACCCTAATCTTCTGACCTAGCAGGCTTGACCTGACAACCTGTGAAAGAGACAGAGTAGTGTTTTGTCCCACCTTCTATCCCTGAACTTACCCATTAGACAAGTAGTTTTAGATTGACCTTTTCCTCAAAACCTAACCCTTAAATTCTTAATAAACTGTTTTACTTTAATTCCTGTGCCTTCTTCAAATTCCAAGAAAGGGCCCACAGAATGATAGCCTTCAAATCTTGTCTTTTCCCCAGCCAACTTGAGTGGTGACCAGTAACTGGAAACTGACATTCATTAACCAGTGTGTTTTTACCCATTTCCCACATCCTTTGTGTAGGTTCCCAGTTATTCTGTGTATCCTGCCTCTTGTGGGTGTGTGGATGTGTCCTGACTGTGTGTAACCCTTGCGTTACACTGTGTAAGGCAGTTACGTTTTTCACTATAAATGATGACAATAGCATTTAGAGTAAGAATATCATAGGGATTGTGAGATTATAAAATGAAATAATTGTCCCAAATGCTTTTTACACTTGTGCCACTCTACTCTTGGGTATTTGTATTTTCCATTTTAGGTCACTTTTTGAGATCCATAATACTTTACCATTTTTCTACTCTAGAATCTTGCGCCTTTATCTATTTTTCTTTACCTCTACTCAATTGTTATGTAATCATAAAATATATTCATCTCTTTTCCTAATTCTTTTGATTTCAACCCAGGACTGATTCATAGTTAATATCTACCAGTGATTAAGTCCTTATTGAGCACCTGCTGGGCCCATTGTGCCAGGGGAAAAAGCTTCTCTTGTGCCTACTGACAAATCAAGCGGCAAATGCTGAGGATCCCTGTGCCTAGGGAAACAAAATGTATTAAAACAACACTCTGCAAAAGGTTTCTGTCAGCATGATTTTTTTTGAAAATGAAGAACCAACAGGTTTGTTTTTGTTTTTAATGAACAAAACCTAATTTAGGGCCAAACTGCTAAAAATGATCTGTAACCAAACAGAAATCCTAGCACCAAGTATAATTTAGGCATCTCTATTTAGTTTCAGAATTTGAGTATACACCAAGAGCAAAAAGTAAAAAAGTAGTTTAAGACAGAAAATAGTCAAAAAGTGTGGCAACTTCCTCTACAAATTTTTCTTTTTTCTTTTTGAATTAATTTGTTTATTACATTAAAATACCAGTTAATTCCCTTCCTTCCTCCCTTCCTCCCCATTAAGAAGGCATCATTGCCCAAAAAATATATGTATACAGAAAACTATATTTTACTTATTTTTATTAATTCTGTCTCTGGAGATAGACATACTCAAGTTATTTTTCAAGTAATATTTCTGTTGTATATAATATTCTCTTTGTTATGAAATTCTTCATAATTTAATGTAGGTCTTTCCATTATTTATTATTATTATTATTATTATTATTATTCCTGTTGACTCCCTAGGAGCATAGGGCCGCAACCATCTCACGCCAGCGGACTCTGTTCTGGGCAACTTCCCCCAGCTGGACCCATGTCATTCCAACTGTTTTTGTTTCATTTTTGGCAGATCTTCCCCAGGTCTGTTTTGGTCTTCAGACTTTCCTCCTCCCTGAAGGGTTCCAGCTCAATGCTTGTCTGGCTACGTTGTCTTCTGGTTTTCGTAGCGTATGTCCTATCCATCTCCACTTACGTTTCTTTATGTCCTGGGATACTGGATTGTTCTTTCCCAGAGACTGGCATTGGAGATCTTTTCAGGCCATCTGATGTTCAAGATGTAGCGTAGACATCTGTTAACAAAGACTTGGAGTTTATTGGTGTTAGCGCTCGTCACTCTCCAGCTTTCTGATCCATTTAGGAGGACGGCCTTTACGTTGGTGTTGAACATTCGGAGCTTAGTGACGAGGGACAGTGCTTTGGAGATCCAGACAGACCGCAGGGTGTTAAATGCCTGTCTGGCTTTGTTGATTCGGTTTCTGATGTCCTCATCAGCCCCTCCGTCCTTACTGACTATGCTACCCAAATAGGTGAAGTGGTCTGTCTCCTTGATGTTTTCTCCCTGTAGTTGGATTGGCAGGTCCTGTCTGCTGTTGACTGTGATCACCTCGGTCTTCTTCTTGTCTTTCCATGGTATTCCAAAATTAACCTATTTGCACTTAATGCAAGTAATATATCTTTCCCATTATGACCAACATTGAAATATATATTGTATCATAACACATGCATCACCCATGTCATCTTACTAGTGTCCTCATGAAAGGAGAGAGATGTAATGAAGGGAGAGAATAGAGATCATATAATGTCAGAAAACAATTATTGAAAAATTTATTGAAATGTAATGTGGAATTTTTTTTAAAGCATGGCTACCTCTTAAAATATGATCTCTTTCCCATCCAAATTTAATACTCTGTTGGTATTTCTCAATTACTCCATGCCAATGTATTTTGCATTGTATTTCAGTACTTTATATTTGAGTACAGTTAGTGATGTGGGCTATTCGGTCAGTGGCTAGAGCACTAGACCTACAGTCAGGAAGATATGAATTCAAATCGAGCTTTACATTCTTATTAGTTGTGTCTTCCTAGTCAGATCACTTAACCTCCATCGGTATCAGTTTTTTAATCTATAAAATGGGGATTATAATAGAACCTAGTTCCTAGAATCATTGTAAGTAAAAAATGAAATAATAATTATAAAGAATTTTACAAGCCTTAAATCAATATATAAATATTATCATTGCTATATTAGGTCTCTCTTATTTATCTTTGTACTCCATCCAATCTACCCCAAATGTCAACCACTACACATAGAAAAAAAGTATAAAATTTTAGAGATCACCTATTATTGTAGGTGACCATGTACAATAGGTAGAGACCACCTTTTATTGTACTGATAAAATAACTGTGTTCCATATGGATCAGATGTTTTGTCTCCACAAGGGCTGTTAGTGGAAGAATTGACATTCAGACATACAACATTCAACTTCAAATCTTTGTTGTTTCAACTCCTTAATAATGTTTGACAATGGAAGTTTATAATGTGGAAGTCTAGATCTGTGGCTTGCAGGGTGGTAATAACAGAAATCTCTAGTCTCTCTTCCCCCATTCCCTGTCTCCAAGGGAAACTTTGATTGGATCCAGCATGAGAAACAGGAAATTGATGCCAAAGAACACTACTCTGTTCTGTTAGGAGAGAATAGGTACGGGGATAGAGTTAAACCTATTTTCTTCCTTCACTAAGATTGATCTAAGTGATATAGTTTTTATGTGCAAGCTTAAACTATAAGTTTAAGATAAACTGTATTTCATTAATGGAGAAAGAGTATCCCAGGCTTTATATTAAAATATTCATAATGTTAATTTCCCCATTGGATTCCAGTTCCAAAAGAATAAATAGAGCAAAATAGCAAAAGAGCCCATTCATACAAGTCAATTGGAAAAACAGAAGTCAGAAAAAAAATATACTTGTGAGAATATATTCTAGACAATACAAATGAAAGGGCTCATTCACTGGGACCAAAGTAAATCAGCTCAACCAAGAGAGAAGTACCAGATCTTACTGAGAGGGAAAATTAAAAAAAAAATGAATTGTAGTCATCTAAAGTCATGATCAAAGGTCTCCAACAACAACAACAAATTAAAAGGAGAAAAGTGGGTTCTATCAGAAGATTTAATTTTAGTCCTAGCTCTGGAACTAACTTTCTTTGTTCTCATAGGTGAATTACTAAACTTTTGTTTATAACAGTTTCTCATTCCATAAAAATATCTAATTATTGTAAAGTTCTTTCAGACATATTTTAAGTACTGAGAAATATTTTCAGAATTATCTAGTTGAGAAATCTTGACCTTGTGGAAACTGAGGTTAAATGATATATTTTTAGTGAAGTGGGTTATAAAACAACAACAACAATAACTAGGATTAGAACAAAATATTGGAGAGGCAGTGTGGTATCATGGGTTCAGAAGAAGAATATTAGAACTCTATCTCTACCATTTAGTATCTATGAATTCTGGCAAATCAGTTAATACCTTTGTGTCTCATTTTGTTTATCTCTAAAATGAGCAAGTTGTCTCAATACATGGAGTAAGTTTTCTACTAATTCCAACACTCATTTCTACTTAAACATTAAAGAGGAATAAACAGAATAGTCCTCAAAATGACAAATAGCATTATTTATAATGAGAATAAATTAGAAGCCTTTCCGATAAGATCAGGGGATATCCATTATCACCATAGCTATAAGAATAAGCAAAGAAAAAGAAATCGAAGGAATTAGTCTAGGAATTGAGAAAATAAAGCTATCACTCTGAAAATGACATAATTGTATAGTTAAAGAATCCTAGAGAATTAACCAAAAAGCTAATTGAAAAAAAAATAACAACTTTATCCAATTTACAAAATATAAACCAACATAAATGATAACCATTTTTATCTGCAACGCAACCAATAAAGTCTAACAGCAAACAAACTTATATGAAGTGATAAAAAATGAAGTAAGTAGAAACAGGAGAACTTGTAAACAGTAACACCAATAAAGTATGATGACCAAATGTGAATGACTTAACTAGTATTAGTAATACAAGGACACAGGACAACTCCAAGAGACTCATGATGTTATCCACTGCACTAAAAGGAATTGATGAAGTCTGAATGCAGATTGAAGCATATGATTCTTCATTTTATTTACTCAATGAATTTTCTATAGTGTAAACAATATGTCTTCTTTCACAACATGACAAAAATCAAAATATATATTTTATTATAAAATATATACAACCAACATCATGCTACCAGCCATCTTAGGGAATAGGAAATGGTTCCCTATCCTGAAATTTAATGTATTACTTAATGATGTTTTGTATCTGCCTAATATTTGTTATTGTATGCTAGAAAGCTCTTCCTTGAGCTTTTGTGATTCAGAACGAAACATTTTTTACATATACAAACTGATAATAAAATATAATTGTAGCTAAGAGGGTCATAGGAAGAGAGATTTAGAACTGGAAAGCATGTTAGTAGTCATTGAGTGTAACTCCCTTATTTTAGAGGTGAAGAAAATTAAGATCAGAGACATTAAATGAATTGTCTAGTATTTCATTGCTAAATGCCTGGTGTCAGATTGGAACTCAGATCTTTCTGTTTCCAAGTCAAATCGTTTGTCTCTATAAATCATGGAGATCAAACTACTTATAAGGAAACTGAGGGCCAAAGAGGTGAATCAAGTTGTTAAAAAAAAAAAAGCACAGGATTGTCAGCAATGTAAACCATATCTACTGAACACAATTACATGGCTCTTTTTCTTCTGAATTTAAAAAATGTAAATAGTGTTATTATTGTTAATTTATGACTATCATTTGTTGTTGTCATTCAGTTGTTTCAGAAATCTTGGACTCTTTTTGATCCCATTGGAGTGATTAGCTATTTCCTTCTCCAGCTCATTTTACACTTGAGAAAACAAGTTAACATGTTTGAGACTTGCCCAAGATCACACAGTTAAGTGTCCAAGGCCACATTTGAACTAAGGTCTTCCTGACTCTATCTTTGGTGCTAAATCTACTGGGCTACCTAGCTGCCCTAAATCATTTTAGTGATACGTACATGTTTTTATAATTATTATTATTATAGATAATATTAATTGTATCAATGGTATTAATACTTGATTTACCTCAGCATCTCAACATACTCATACTTTATTTCTTTGATCCATTACAACAACTCTGTTAGTCTGGAGCTCTAATTATCCCAATTTTACAGATGATTATGTTGAGATACTAAAGTAAATCAAATGGATTTTCAGGGGCCCCCCAATTAACAAATATATGAGATATGGTTTAAATTCATTCATTATTTGTACTTGTATACAATATGTATCTATTTTATGCAAGTGCTTAAATAATGCTTTTTTATTGATTAAGAGATAGATTAAGTCTTCTTTACTGCAAGTCTAGTGATACCACAGAGATGCGTGGATATCTCCATACAGAAAAATATATAGAAGAATTTAGTAATTAGCCTCGATTTAAGCATATACTTAATTTACATTATTTTACCAACCCTGCCTTTTTTGTCTATCTGTCCTTCTGAACTATCTTTTTTACCACTCTTCTTCTGTTCTCATTTGACAGTTGTGTCATTTCAATATTTCTATACAGTATGTAAGAAATTCATTAAAGTAAATAAATAAGCAAAAATAATATTATTCTCACAAATATGAATTCAAAATGTTACCTATATTCCAGAGATGTGACTCTGAGAAGAATAAAAGTAAAAATAAATTCTTATATCTCCAAACAATTATCCTTCATGATGGATGTACTGCTGTGACAGAGATGAATATACCCTCTGAGTGAAAAGTCAGCCTCTGCTTTGTTTATATTTATTTAAAATATCTTACCTTGAATCCAAAATTACATAAAACAAATACTTATTCATAACTACTGGTCATGTAAATCAATCAATTAATAAATATCTATTATGATCCAACTCTGTGCCAGGCTCTGTGCTAAGCATCAATGCAGCTATATTAATAAAACTAAGTATATTTCACTTTTTTTCTGTATAGTCTAGGCTATTGGGAATATATTGTGATAAGGAAACTTTTGTCTTAAGGGAAAATTTTCAGAAGTTATAGGGGGAAAATGAATCATTAGCTTTTTAAAAGATATCCTTTGGAAAAAAAAATAAAAGAAATCCTTTGATTCTTCAGCCCATATTTTCAAAGATGAATCATTGTGATATTTGTGATATACATTTGAAAATAATCAATGTATCCATTAGAAAATTTATATTTAATGTAGAGACAAAGTTATTCAAATTAATATAACAATACAGATGTTTTTTAACAAGAGGGGAAAAATTCTCAAAATGAATCAAAGATTTTCTTGATAAGATAATTCTTCTTTTTCCATGTCACGGGCAATAACTTGACCAAGGAATCCAACAGAAACACATGTGGCCAAATAAACAGAAACTACCCTCTGTGAGGAGATGAAAATTAATTTTTGTTCCTATGTGGGACAAGACTTTATTAGCATGCCTAGTTGGGGGGCCATATTTCATTATACAAGGCTAGAATCATGCAAGCACAGCAGTGGATACTAAAACAGCTTTCCATCTAAGATTAGAATCTGACCCAAAGGAAAATAACTGCAACTGAAATTGAATATTGTATTAACCCTTTCTGTCCTGGGAGTTTCATTACCACTATTAAACACTGCATGGAGAAATTCTGGCTATTCCAAAAGTTGAGCTTCCAAAGTATCTATAATTTTTAAAAAGGAGACTATTTTAAAAAGTTGAACATTGATCATATGATTTATACAGTACTTACTTCTCTATTTCTGAATAACAGGCTGTTTTTAAGGAATTACATTTGTTTTCCCGATTCTTAATCAATATTTTCCATTCTTTGAGAGAGATAGTTTCTTCTATGGTTTTTTTAGTTGTTATGACTGTAAAGAGAAAAGATAACTCCACAAGAATTACTTTTATTTGATGGGCTAGTCTAAGAAGTAGTTGAAATAGTTATTATAAATAAATCTCCATTTTGCAAACATCACTGGACTGGCTGAACTGAGCACCAAGATTCCACAGAGCATCTAGCATTTAACATGTAGGCATTTCAAAAAAATAAACTCAGTAATCGCCACAAGAAATTTTTAAGCATATGAAGAATTCATCTTCCCTACATCATGGCATTAAGTTGGATAGAAAATCTAACAAATTAATTCAATAGTGGACCTATTTTGGATTGGCCTGATAGAATTGTATATGATGATATAGAAATCTAGATTGAATTTGAGGTATTTGGCAATAAATTCAGTGATACTAAGTTGGCTCCTGCTTTAATAGCTCCTATTTTCAAAAGTAAGCTCTTATCTAATTCTGAAGTGTAGATCAGATTGCTCACAGTTTTTAAAAATTCACTGATGGGAATGCAGCCAGGATGGCAGAAAAGGAACAAGAAATTTTCTGATCTTTCCCATAATAATATCCAAATAACTTTGATATAAATTCTCAAAAATAATACTGGAGGAACAGAAATGACAAAAATATAGGGTAAGATTTTTTCAGCCCAAGAAAACTTAGAAGGTCAAGGCAAAAGGTTAATTGCACCAGAGTAGGAATAGATGTCAAACCAGCACACCAAGGCAGGCCCTACCTCAGAAAGAGAAGGTAACCTTTAGGACAGTTGAATCAGAAATAATGGTTTTCAGAAATAAAGAGCTCTCAGTCCACAAATTGTAAGAGTGTCAGAAAACTGGCCAGAAGATTAGAGTAGTCCATTTTCTGACTCTAGTTCCAGATTGTAGTCTTGGGTTATAGTCCCTAGTTGAGGTCCCAAAGCAAGGGGTAGTAGTGGTACATCTATGTTTGAGGACAGAGAGGACATGGGTCCCCAGGACCCCAATCACAGTTCAAGAACAGAAAAGAGTACTCTTGGCCAGGAGAACATTAAACACACCTTGGATAAATGAAAAACTGATAGATCCCCAGAGCTGTTTCTGAAATCAACAGAACAAAGAATCTGAAGCTTAGGATAATGCCCTATCAAAGCTTAGGATAATGCCCTTATCAAAGGAAGAGGTCCTAACTTTAATATTTTTAAAGTTAAAAGTAAAAAAAAAAGATGTAAAAATAATCAAACAATAAAAAAGAAACTCAAGCTAAAAAGTTACTTGGTGACAGGGAAGACCAAAACACAAACTTAGAAGAAGACAGCAAAATCAATATTGCTGCACCCAAAGAAAATACTAAACATTAAATAAAAAATACAAATTGGTTTCAAGAACAAAAAGAATTAGTGGAGGTAAGCAAAAAACTTAATAGTCATATGAAAGAGGTAGAAGGAAAAACTTGGAAAAGAAAATGATAGTGAGGCAGGAAAATAATGAAGAAAGAGCCAATATCCTGCTGGATGAGACACAGAAAATATTGAAAAAAAATAGACATAATCAAATTAGACTATTTGGTAAAAGAAAGCTCATTGAAGAAAATAGTTTTTTTTAAATTAGAATTGGGGAAGTAGAATATCAAGAAACAATAAAAGCAAAAAGAAAAGAAAAAAATTGAAATATCTCATGAAATATCACTTAAACAAGTAACACAGAAAATAGATCAGGATGGATATTTTAATTACTGGACTACTTGAAAAATATGATTTTTAAAGACCTTACCCATCATCTTTCAAGAAATTATCAAGGAAAACCACTGTAATATCCTAGAATGAGAAGGCAAAATGGAAATTGAAAGAATTCACCAACTAATTCCTAAAAGAAGCACCAAAGTAAAACTCCCAGAAATAATATAGCCAAATTCTAGAACTCCTAAATCAAGGAGAAAATATTACAAATAGCCAAAAAGAAAGAATTCAAATAGTGTGCAGTGGCACAGACAAAAAATTCACACTGTATAGCAAGGTAAAGTTGAAATGGACACATAATTTAGGGAAAAAAAAGTGATACCATAACAAATTACAAGACTACAAAATATTCTACTAGTCAGATCTATGGAAAGAGGGAAGAATTTGCATTCAAAAAGACATAAAGAACATTATGAAATATAAAATAAATAACTGATTACATTTAATTAAAAAGTATTTGCACAAACAAAACCAAT
The DNA here is from genome assembly GCF_016433145.1 of Gracilinanus agilis. Taxonomy (NCBI): domain Eukaryota; kingdom Metazoa; phylum Chordata; class Mammalia; order Didelphimorphia; family Didelphidae; genus Gracilinanus; species Gracilinanus agilis. The sequence continues at coordinate 84,867,630 of NC_058135.1, forward strand.
GAAATCAATTTTGGAAGGGAAATAAACTGTAGCAATAGTTTCTCATAGAGGGTTTGTCTCTTGAAATTATGGAGAATTGAGTCAAATTTATTAGAATGCAAAACATTCCACAATTGAAAAATAGAAAAGCGTATTATCAGACACTTCACAGATTAAGAATTTAAAATAATCTTTAGTCATATTTAAAAATGTTCCAAAAGCATTGACAATCATTCTGAAACCTGAAACCTATCAGAATAGCTAACGTGAAAAAAAGAGAAAATGATAAATGTTGGAGGGGATATGGAAAAATTGGTACACTAATACTGTGTTGGTGAAACTGCGAACTGATCCAAACATTCTGGAAAGCAATCTGGAACTATGCCCAAAGAACCATCAAACTGTTCAAACACTTTAACACAGCATTACCTTTACTAATTTACCATCACTAAGTCAATATCCCAAAAAGATTGAAGAGAAGAGAAACAAGAATTTAGGCAATTTGCTCTTTGTGCATAATTGCAAATTGCCTTCCAGAATGGTTGGATCAATTAACAACTCCACCTGCAATGCATTCATGTCGAAATTTTGCCACATGCCCTACAACATTTATTATTTTCCTTTATTGCCATATTGGCCAATCTGCTAGGTGTGAGGTGTTACCTATGATTTGTTTTGATTTGCATTTCTCTAATTAGAAGGGATTTAGATCACTTTTTCATATGATTATTGATATTTTTTCATTGTTTCATCTGAAAACTGTCTATTCTGATCCCTTGACCATTTTTTCATTGGGGAAAGGCTTGGTTTCTTGTAAATTTGAACTATTCCCTTATAATATTTAGGAAATTAGATGTTTTTCAGAGAATTTTGTTTATAAAATTTTCTCCCAGTTTGTTGCTACTCTTCTAATTTTGATTGCATTGGTTTTGTTTGTACAAACTCTTTTTAATTTAATATAATCAAAATTATTAATTTTACATCTTGTAATATAATCTATATTTTGCTTGGTCTTAAATTCCTTCATTTCCCATAGAGCTGACAGGTGTACTATTCTATGTTCACTTAATTTATTTATGATTTTACTCTTTATATTTGTCATTTTCTTGATTTGAATTTATCTTAGTATAGGGTGTGAGATGTTGATTTAAAACCAATTTTTACCATACTGTTTTCAATTTTCCTAGCAGTTTTTGGCAAATAGTAAGTTTTTCTCCCTAAAGCTGAGATCTTTGGGTTTATTAAACATTAGCTTGCTGAGACCATATACCCAGAAAAACTGATTATAATCCTTCAGGGGGAAAAGGAGTATTCAATGAAATAGATGTTCAAACATTACTGATAAAAAAGTAACAACTGAATAAAAAAGTTGACTTTCAAATACAAGACTCAATACTAACATGAAAAGGTAAATAGGAAAAAGAAATCAAAAGACATTCAATAAGTTAAAATGTTTCCATACTGTAAGAGGAAAAAGGGGTTTTTTGGTTGGATATATTAATATTTAAAGGTGCAGTTGCCAAGGAACTGAATAAATACCAATTCCTAAAAGGATTTTAGCAATTTATTTACAAAATATAGGAGAGAGTAGAAGTAGAGAGATGAGAAGAAGGTAGAGTAAGAGATCTAACTTAACGAACTAGATTTTTATTCAAATCTGGGCTTTACTCAGGCAGGGCTCTAGAGGCACAGCCTGAAAGCCTAAAAGTCAATTAGTAAGGGGTTTAATCACGAGGGCTTCTCCAAGGGCCCCTCTGGAGGCTAAGGTAGTTAGCCTTCTTCACTCACCACATGTAGTTCTAAGGAAAAGATTTAAGAACAGTTTCACAAAGGTCTCAGTGTCCCAGGTCCAGCTCTCCTCCAGGGCCAAGCCACAAAAAAGAGAGTTCTTTCAGGTCTAAGAGATAAAGGAGAGGAGAAAGGGCGGAACTCACTGAACTCTCTTTTAAAGGGGCTTCTTTTGCATCATTTCCTGTGCCTTCCTCTTAGTTTATGTGTCCAATCACGAGACACTTTTCTTAGGACTGCCCAGGAAGCAGTCAGTATATTCTGATTCATCACTCACTTTTGCATATGTGGGACACAGATCTCTCAACTTGTGAATTAAGTGGGGATGGTTACACTTTGGATGATTAGATTTAAGACTAAGCAGGGTAGATTTAATCTCATTATCACAATATGTACATTTGTACCTCTTAAGAACTTTATCATTTTTAGTGCAATTAGAAGTAGTATACAGAGATAGAGGATAAAACTCTGAATTGAATATGATAGGATGATATCTAGAAAATAAAACTAAGAGGTTAGAATGAAGATGACACTGGGAGAAGAGTTTGGTGAGAGAGAGAGAATTGAGTATATTATTTTATTAAAAAGGTACCAAAGTGTTTCTATAGTGAAGAAGGAGATGGGGGAAGTGGTGTGTGGTGTGCTTGAACTTTATTCTCATCGGGTTGGCTCAAAGAAGGAAAAATATATGTAATTCATTGGATATAGAAATTTATCTGATGCTACAGGAAAATATGCAAGTAAGTGAATTGGTTGGAGGAACATAGGAATAGAAAGGACAGCAAATTGGAAGAGGCAATGGTCCAAATCAAGACCCTTTTAAATATTGTAAGAGTGAAAGGAGGGAGAGAAAATAATATAACTAGGGAAAATAGGATGGAGGGCAATAAATAATAATAATAACTACAAGTTTCTCTAATAAAGGTTTCATTAGTCAAATATGCAGAGATGTGAGTGAAATGTATAAGAATACATAGTCATTCCACAATTGATAAATGGTCAAAGTCTTTTGACAGTTTTCAGATGAAATAATCAAAGTTATCAATTATATGAAAATGCTCTCAAAGACCATTAATTAAAGAAAGATAAATTAAAACAAATCTGAGCTACCACTCCTCATCTATTAGATTGACTCTCATGACAGAAAAGGAAAATGACAAAAGTTGAAGGGGATATGTGATAATTGAGATACTAATGCATTTTTGGGGGAGTTGTTATTCCACCATTCTGGAGAGCAATTTTCAACTATGCCCACAGGGCCATAACACTGTATGTATCTTTTGACTTAGCAATTACTCCCTGTCCCCAGCCCAAAGATCTCTCTTCTCCCTCCTCCAGAGAGAAATTCCCAGAATCCTCTTCTGGTTTCAATTGCCAGCAACTGTCGTCTTCTGCCTTTGGATCAATCTCCTCGACACAAAATCCCATCCTTACAGTATCCCGGTTTTGTGTGGTGGGAATTTTTTAAAAAGTCCCATTTAATTCATGCATCACTATTTCCTATTCCTATCTTATGTTCCCCCTCCCTCAAAAATAATAAATTATTAACTTGTCTTATTACTATACTAATTATCTAGTTTTGGAGAGGTTGGTAGGGGAATGAGATTTGCAATTTATTTAGCAATATTTCCAGGGTATAACACAACTTTGTAACAAGAAAAATTTTCCACTGAACACAATGTCTAAGTTTACAGCGTAACATTTTACTTATCCTTAAACTCTTCTAAGTTATTACTTAACCTGTCTATTATTTTGACAGAATTGTAACTTGTTTCTACTTTGAATGTATAAGTCTATCAAGTAATGCAATGCATCTATCTTATTATTCCTAGCTGTTATCAAGTTATGTTTTAAATGCAATGTTAGTTTTTATATTGAGAATCTATGTTATCATGTTAGTATTCTTAGTTATCTATCCAACTACACTTATTATATATTTTATTCTTATGCTTTCTCTCCACTAGCTTGCTAAAAAATTTTGAACTTCCCTAGCCCTTTCTGGACTTTCCCTATATCTAATGTCATAATTATCTGTTAGATTGTTAGTATGCTACAGTACCTACATGGTTAGGGACTATCATTTACAATTATACTCTACTTTTTCCAACCTATGTCACAGGTATGTATAAAATTTACATCATTTATACTATGATACATTTGTAGAAGCATTAGTCCTGCATATCAAAGTTAAACAGACCAGAAAATCTCTTTATCTTCTTTTATGGTTAAGATCTTATGGGACTTGCAACTATTCACATTATGGACATATATACATTTTGTATTTACACAATCTTCAGACATTCATTTATGTACATGAGTTCCAAGCTAAAATCAGTTTTGTGTTGTGTTTTGTGTCTTAGTATGTTCTGTACATGTATTAATTTGCCCATATTTTGCCACTTGTCTCTTTCTTGCCACTTGCCTATAGATTTCTCCACTATTTTGATGCTATGTACTGTGGTTGCATTTTCCCTAAAGTGTGAAGTTAATTTGTGTTTTTGTACTGTTGCCACACCAGTCTTATGTAAACTGTTTCCTTCTGTCCTCTTTTTTCTGCAATTGTCCATTTTTGCAAAGTTCAAAGTTTGAAAGTTTTTAAAGTGTCCATTTTGTTGCACAGTTGATCTTGCTTTGTAGCTTTGATGAAGGAAGGAAGGAAGGAAGGAAGGAAGGAAGGAAGGAAGGAAGAAAGGAAGAAAGGAAGGAAGGAAGGAA
>NC_058135.1:84872510-84944005 GCF_016433145.1 Gracilinanus agilis
GGGGGGGGGGGGAGGAGACTGAGAAGAGATTAAGACTATAGTGTAGAGGAAATGGCCTTATTTAAGGAATTACTGCATAGGCAGCTTTCTCAAAGAGAGGTCAGGAATTGAAATAGATTTTCATCATTTTTGAGATAATTGGATGCAAGGTGGTGCTGGTCTCAGAAATCTTTGACTATTATACTCACATCTGACCACAAGCTCGAGCAGCCTCCTGTGTCTCTTATTTCAGGTTCATATACCTATTCACAGGGTCACTAAGGTGGCACATAACAGCAGGGTTTATGAAAATGCTAAATCCTATTGTTATCACCTTGTCATGTAAGGCCTACGAGAGATACATAGATTTAGTATTAGGTAATTAGGAGCACCTGGCTCAGAAGTTTGTGGGTTGTGGTGATAGAGTAGCTTCTTTAGAAAAAAAATGTTTTATTCATGTACTTTGATTTTTATAGCACAGAGCACTTCCAATAATCCATCTACCACATAGTACTCTCCCTCACAACACCACCAACAGCAAATTGAAGCAAAATACACTGATAGAGTAAAACATATTTCTCATTTATTTTTTTCTTCCATTTCTTTTTTATTGTCAATTCAATGATAATTAATAAGCACAAATATTACAATAGTTAAAAATAACAAAGGATTTTGTATAAATGTATGATCTACTTCTTGGCCTATTTTTAATTCCATATACTATTTTAGAGAATAGTAACAATATACTGTTTTTCAGTCTCTCCTAAATTTTTATCCTTTTGTGTATTTTTAATGCTTCATTGGTGCTTTTTCTTATCTTTGCATTTCTATCACTATCCTCTGATCCACTTGTACCATTGACATAAGTTTTATCTATTTTCTTTTTAAGAAAATTTTCAAACTGTATAATTATAGGTGTTATTATTATCAGCATTATACTGTTAATGTAACCTCTCTAATTTTTTTCTTTTAACTTTTTTAAACCCTTACTTTCTGTCTTAGTATCAAATTAAAGACAAGAACAACAAGGACTAGGCAATCAGTGGTTAAATGACTTGTCAGGGTTACATTCCTAGGAAGTATCTGAGCTCAGATTTTAATTTATGTCCTCTCAACTTCAGACCTGGGACTCTATCCACCATGCTAACCACCTGCCTCTATAACTTATCTTTCTTAATTATTTTCTACAACAAAGAATAGTTTATGAAAGGAAGATCCAGGTATATGTCTTTTTTCTGTGTTTTTTTGTAATCACATAAACTAGCCTAACACCATACTTCGATTTTAAAAAGTCATAACTAAGAATTTTCATGCCCTTTGTAGGCTGAGTTAGAGACAAGGATGTCTCATACAAAACAATGTCTGCATGATTCAAGTAAGAGTAGAAAGATGAACCCGGCCTCAGCCACTTCCCAGCTGTGTGACCCTGGGCAAGTCACTTGACCCCCATTGCCCACCCTTACCACTCTTCCACCTATGAGACAATACACCGAAGTACAAGGGTTTAAAAAAAAGAGTAGAAAGATGGCAGTTGGGGAAATGAGAGACTAGCGAGTTCAAGGACAGAAGAGTTTAGAATAGAGAAGAAGACAGTCATGCACTGAACTTTTGGAGAACAGAAAGTGGGTTCTTGAGATCAATAGAAGACTACAAGCAATTGTGGGTAGAATAGGATGAATTTTAATGAATTTCTGAGTAATGATTGTTAAAGGAAGAGTTGAAAAATGATAATGGGAACAAGGAGTATGATAACTCCAACATCTGTCATCAAACTGGTCAGTCATCAAACATTTATTAAACTTTTCCTATATATCAAGAATTCCACTATGTCATGGGGTTACAAAAGAGACAAAAGTTCAAAGAGATTCATTGTGGGGAGACAAATTATAATAGTACATAGGAGGTAATATGAGAAAGTTATTAGTAGTTGGAAGGACAAAATTTCTTGCAGTGGATAGAGTGTGAATTGATATAACCATTTTGGAGAGCAATCTGCAATTGTCCTCAAAGGGTTATAAAATCATGTATACCTTTTGACCCAGTAATATCACTATTAGTTTTATTTCCTAAAGTGATCAGGAAAAAAGGAAGAGAAACTAAATGTTCTAAACTATTTATAGCAGCTCTTTTTGTAGTGATAAAGAACTCTAAACTGAATGAATGTCCATTATTTGGAGAATGACTAAACAAATTGTGGGATATACTTGCAATAGAATGCTATTGTTCCATATGTAATGATAAAGAAGATGATTAATAAAAACCTGGAAAGACTTATATGCAATGAAGAGTTAAATAAGCAGAATCAAGTAAACATTATACACAGTAAGAGAAATCATGTATGATGATTAACTATGAATGACAATTATTTTTAACAAGATAAGAATCTAAGACAATTCTAAGAGCCTCATGATGAAAAACTTTATTCCCCTCCATGTCAGGAACAGATGGAGTCTAAACCTAGATTGAAACATTCTATTCTTTACTTTATTTCCTCCATTAATTTTTATCTAGTCTAAGCAATGTCTCAATTTTTAGCATAAGTAATGGGAGAATTTGTTTCTCTTGGATCAGAGTTTTTATCATGATGTATCATATATTTATATCAAATAATATTTATTTTATTCTGTTTTACATATTATATTATGCTATATGTATAAATAAAAAATAAATGTTTATGCTTTCAAAAAAGAAAGAGAACATGCCACCATGTTTTGAAAAGTTACAGATATGTGACTTAAGGATAAAACTGGGTTTTGATGAGTCCCAGTACATGAGAGAAAGAGCTCTACAATGGAAGAGGAGTTTGTTAGGAGTTCATCAGTCAGCAAGAATTTATGAATTGCATATTACACTGTGCCTGATACTATACTATGCAGTAGGGATACAAGGAAAGACTAAACAAAAAGAAAATATTCCTTCTTCCCTTCAGGAGTGTATATTCTAAGTGGATTCTTTCAGAGGAAGCATGGGAATGGAGGGTAGGAAATAAGAAGATCTAAGAGATGTATTTTCCTTTAGAAGGGGATCACTGTGAATAAGCAAATATTTATTTTAGCTTATCTCTCAGAAGTTGACCCTTACCTTGTGTAAAGATACTTGCATTGTAAGGAGTTCAAACTTTATAATCTTTGGAGAATGCCTGTCCAATGTCCAGGGATTGTTGTTTACAAACCCTCTCCATTTATCTAATCATTTTTAAAAATTAGTATAGATGAAAAATTAAGTCCTTTAATTAACACAAATCTTCAACTACAAGTAGTTAGGTGTTTTACATTATCTTCCACTCATCTTTGATGAGATGACTAAATTGCCCATTTGTCTCGATCTTACCAAATTTTTTTCTTCCTATACTTATGATGATACTTTTTAAGAAGACAAAATGCATCCCATCTCTCCTTTCTTTGTAAAGAAAGATAGATTTTATTTTTAAAAACAATTAATTGGACCAATTGCTTTTTCTCTTTAATTACATTCACACCCATTCCAAAGCTGTGTTTGGGCTTTTCACATCTCTTTTATATTTGACCAGAAGATGAATGAGGAATAAATATCTAATATTGCATCTTATGTTTCTGATACCAGATTGCTCCTTAAAGCCAAAAAATGAAGAACAAATTATCATGTTTATAAATTAATGTCTTAGCTTTTCTGTTGGAGAGGGAAGATATTGAGGTAGATTATAATTATTTTAGAGACAATAGGATACAAGGTGTTATTGACCTCAGAAAGTTCAGGCTCAGGATTCATCCTATACTCTTATTTCAGGTTCATTCATTAGTTCATAGTGATATTAAAGTGCCCTATATAAGAAAAACTCATGAAAATGCCTGACCTTCTTGTTATAATCTGTTCAATGAGACCTTGGAGAGATACACAAATAACATAATAGTTATTATAAAGGAATAGTTATATCACATGAGCATGATTTCTATTTCTAACCCAGTCATTCTTAGAGAAGGAAATGGCCATTAAAATGGGGCAAAGAAATCCATCAACATAAATTATAGCAAAGTTTTCTAAAGCAGAATTAGTTGCTTTTTGAAGTCCATCTCCAGGAAACTGATAATTTGTGCCAGTAAACACATTTTTCCCCTCTGATGAGTATACAAAAAGGATTTTCTTCATTTTTTCTATCTCCCTTTGTCCTTCCCTCCATCTCTTTTTTCTTACTCATTCTTTTTTCCTCTTTCATTCTTTTCCTCCTTTCCTCTTTTCTTCTTTCCTTCTTTATTTCTCACTTTCTCTCATCTAACTATAAGTATAATAAGAACCCTAACGTACTGAAGTACATTACTAAATTTTATTATTTAATTAAATCTTTTCCCCTTCAACATAATTTTAATAATTGTTTTCAATATAATAATTGGATTTGGGATTGAAAGGGGTCTTCAAAATCTTCTATTTCAAATCCTCAGTTTTCACCATGAGAACACTAAGGCCTAGAGATACAAAGTGATTCACTCACATAGATTTTTACTGGTTGATCCAATCTTCAAACCCAATGCTATTTATACTATATAATCTATTTATACTAAGACAGGAGTTTTTTAACCTGAGGATTATGAATTTGAATTAGAAAAATGCATCTTTATTCTCAAATACTTACTGAAATTTGATTTCTTTAAACTATTTTAAAACATTCATCTGAGAAAGAGGTCTGAAATATTCTTTACAAAAAAAAAGAGATAAAATGAGTCCAAAAATTTTTTAAGTGTCTTGCTCAGGGACTGAGAGTTGCTTAGTATAAGAACTAGGAATTGACATAAAGTCCTTTTACACAAAATATACAACCTTTTCTATTCTACTACTTGTAATTGTTTGTAGTGTCTTGCAGCTTACTTTTACCTATTATATTTCTCTTCATTTCCTTTACAATGACAATTTAGTCTGTGATTTGTTACTCCACAGTTTTCTTTGACAAATTGTGGCCCTTTCCAACTTAAATAATGCCTACTCTTTTCCAATTTCATTCTGCCATTTATCTGCATGGTTTATCTATGATGAAAGTATTGATGGAACAGCTACCTGTTGTCCAGTTAATTGTGTATCATAGTCTGGAAATAAACATTTTTCTCTACTTGAATATTCTTATATTGAGAATTATGTCAAATTATCTTAGTGGTAGTGAATTTGATTATTAGAAGGCTTTGTGCTATGTCTAAAGAGCCATAGAACTGCACATATCCTTTGACTTAGTCGTATAACTGTAGGGTTTATAGGGTTTGTATCAAATACACACACACACACACACACACACACACACACCAACAAAAGACATGAAAAGACTTTTATGAAGTGATGCAAAGAAAAATGAGAAGTAGAAGGAGAACATTATACATAGCAACAACAATAATAAATGATGATCAACTGTGAATGGCTTAACTAATATCAATAAGTCCAGGATTCAAGACCACCCCAAGAGACTCATAAGAATAAAAGGATATACACTGACAAAGAAGGAACAGAATTTAAATGTAAATCAAAACATACCATTTTTTACCTTATTTCCTCTATGATTTTTTCTCTAATGTATTACATTTCTTCTTTCAAAAATTGTGAATATTCAAATATGTATTATAAGATAATATATATATGTAACCTATATCATATTATCTGCTTTCTTGAAGTGGGAATAAGGGTGGGATGGAGAGAGAGAATATAGATTGAAAAATATCAGAAAATGATTAATAAAAATATTTATATGTAATTAAAAAATAAATTATAATAAAAGTAGATTTTGTAATGTTCTAATACTTGAAACAATCAGCAAAATATTCTATTGCAGCAAGAATATCTTGGGGATCCTGATTTTCCAAGAGGATTTTCTAAAGAGTTCTAAGAACCTTTGTTGATCACATATTTCCTTATATACCTCACTTAATTTTAATGACTGAGGAAAACATAACAAAGATATTTCTGTGTCTGTTGTGTTAAAAATGGAATCTGATAGACTCAACATTTTCATTAAAAATACCTTAATGGATAAAACTATTTAAGACTTTATTTTCATCTAAGAAAAATTATATATTCATAATTAATAAACAGTAAATGTTCTGAGTATATTTTAAATGCTTTTCTATCAAGTGTCATTGTAAAGTTGTGATCTGTAACAGAATATCATTTCTAAAATTCTGACTTTTAGCTTCTAATATTTTTCTTACATATACACAGAAAAATGCATAGTTCATTCTCCTAAATATTTTATAAATGTGAGAAATTAAGTATTTGGAACAGACAAAAAATCACAAAGAAAATTTTAGTACATGTGCCAAAATCTATGGCAAAATATGAGAAAATAAAATGCTAGAAAGGACTTTGTAAGCCCCTCCAACCTGAATCAACATATTTTTTTAAACTCTTACCTTCCATCTTGGAATCAATGGGCAACAGAGTGGTAAGAACTAGACAATTGGGGATTAAGTGCCTTGCCTACGGTAACACAGCTAGGAAGGGTCTGAGGCCAGATTTGAACCCAGGACCTCCCATCTCTGGGCCTGACTCTCAATCCATTAAGCCACTTAGAGGGCCCCAATCAACATTTTTTTTAACACTCACTGCAGATTTAAGTATCAAAAGAGAATGATGGAAAATATGATAGAAGATAAAAGAAACAAAAGATCAAAGATTAGTAGTATAGGTAGACAGTGTATATAAAGTGTATGTAATGTATACACATATATACATATATATGTATGTATGGATATTGATGGATGTATGAATATATACATATACACATATATAAATATATGATTTTCTGAAGGTACTGAACCTGATAAACACTAAATAATATACATTCAATCTAAAGCTGAATAAGGACTTGTTGGAAGGCTGTATACTCAATTATTTTTCACATAAGGATCAGACTAGATGGGCTCTGATCTTGCTTTTAAATATAAACTTCTTTGATTTTATCACCATAAATGAAACTGATTTTATCTGGAGTGATGGTAGTGTCTATTTCTTTGATTCTATGTATTTCTTCATTACTCTAATTAAACATCTCTAGTAACTTTTGTTTTAAAGATTCCAATGCTTGCTTAATATTGCTAGTTTGAGAGTTTTATTGAGTGACCAAAAAACAATTTGATGATCAAAATAAGTTTAACTTTATGGTTAAGGACAAAGGCAGCTTCTGGGGACTAAATGCAATAGCATTTATTTTAAAGGAAATACTTTATTAATATAAGTCTTCATTGAATTTTTTTTTGGTTGACTCCTAAGTAGAACTCAAACTAATTCTCTTGTCTACTTTCCAATTTTGTCTCCCATTCAATTTATCTTCTAAAAATCAGCATTCAGTAAATAACAATTGTAGTACTTTTTCCACACATGTTATAACAATAGAAGTCAGCAGAGAAATAAGATTGTGTGTGTGTGTGTGTGTGTGTGTGTTTACATATTTCCATTTGAGACACTGTGTGGCTTAATGGGTTGGAAGCTCAGGGGACTCTTGAGGTCTAATACCTTCTCTATTGCTGAGGCTTCCAAGGCAATCAGCAAATCACTTAACCTCTGTACTTCCGTTTCTCCATCCATAAAGAGGTTTATTATTAATTATCACCATCAGAACCATGAAAATGATATTTTAAATAGGCTTCCCACATGTTGCTCAGAGTGTTTCAGGCCCTGGAAATGGTTTTGAAGAACTATGAAAGTAGAGCTAATATGTGGGAAAGCACTTTGTAAATAGCAAAACAAAAGATGAATGCAAGTGATTCACATAGTATTCATGCTGACATATAAAAGGAGAAATATATATTGGAGAATAAATATAAATCTTAGTTATTTCTCTATTTATCACTTCTAATGAATGAAAGTCATTAAATAATATAGTATGTAGATCAGTTTTGCTCATGCAAAGCTTCTCTATTCCCTCAAGAATGCGTCCCCCCTTTTTTAAATTGGAAGAGAGATGAGTGCTCTTAACAGTCATTTCAACATCTAAATACCTCATAGATGAAGCCAACTGAAAGAATGGCTGGCAGAGGAATTCACTGTCCCACTTCATTCAGCAAAGGCCCAATACTCTGAGAGTTGTTAATGGAAGTACTCATTCTTTGCCAAGCAAGCTTCTGGTTGAAAGAGTTTTGACAACTACTGAAATAGACAACATAGCAAGTGTTTTTTTAATCATTTCTAATGTAGTTTTTGTAAAAAATATCTTTAATTCACTCAATGGTAGTGTTGTAAGGATTACTTAGTTATTAGTTTATATATAGTTTATGTGGACCTAGCAGGAAGTGCTGGAGAATTCCAAGATGGAATGAAGAAGCAGGAAGTGTTTTCTGGTTCACTGAGAGAGACTCCATGGAGGTTGGGACAAGCTGAAACTGACCCTAGGAGCCACCAGTTTACCAGTGATCCTGTGGAAAGATTGTCATCTACTTGTGGGAGATTTTGGTAGAGACTGCTAATCCCAACCTGAGTTTCAGGTCAACTTGGGCTGGGTCAGCTCCCAGAATCTGCCCACCTAGAAGAGTAGAGCAGGTGGTCCTGGAGGAGCAGAAACACCACTGGAGTGAGGCTGGACACTACTGTGAGGATATCCACTTCAGTCTTTGCTAGTCTCTGGGCCCTGTCTTGCTTAGGTCTCAGTTAGTGTAGATAAGTCCCTTCCCTGACCCTGGGCTTGCCCTTGCTTGTAGTCTGAAGTGTAGTTGCCCCTGTTTCCATCCTTTATCTTAGTTGACCCTGATTAAAAGTGTTATAAAACTCTTGCCTTTACTTTGCTGGTTTCCATAGGCCTAGTCTAGATACTGCAGTGTGGCAGTTGGGCCTAACTGCCACTTCAGTAACAGACAACCCCTTAGCTGTTAAAATCTAGTCTCCCAATTTGTTTGGTCCCTCCTTCTATCACTCATGTCACCCTCACACCCTTCTGGACCCACATTTTAATATTTAAGCCTACTTCCCTGGTTATTCCCCATTACAGTAGGCATTCACATGTGTTTATACATGCTCAATTTTATTATATATAGCACAAATAATACATAATGTGATATATATCTGTGAACATATAATTGAACAGATATAATCTGAGACATCCTATAGGTTTAGTATGTTCAACATATATGCTTATTACATATATGCTATATGTTCAAATATATTATATCATCTACTACTCATCCTATATAATATATGATACATGTAATGAAAATACTGAAGTACTTCTCTATTTAGATTAGATTAGATAGACATAGAAATACACTGAAAGACAAAATATCTGACAGGCAGACATTCAGACAGACAGGCAGAAAGATAGGCAGATAGTAGACAGACAGATAGAAAGATAGATAGATATAGATAGATAGAACATATAAATTAGAATTCTATTGAATAAATGTACATTTTTTAAAGGAATGATGATACAAAAAGATGATTCTAAGGTGGAAATACTTTTGAGTGAAATCTTCTCTGATGTTTTTACTTTAACATATATTTTTATAATTGTTATTTATTTGGATTATAATTTATATTGGTTTTAATTTTCTCAATATATCCCCAAAGATTTTATCAAGGATTTTTGGGCTTAAATAATAATTTAGATTTTTATAATATTCTAAGTAGATACAATGTTTTCCTCACATTAATGCCCTAAGATGGAAAGTAGTGACTATTACCAAACTTTGCTATTATTTTATTTAAATTTTTACATCAATATTAATTTCTCTGTTTTTGCTCTTCCTGGTTCAGCTGTCAGTACCATATTTGTGTCATTGATCTAAGGCACAGAGAAAATAGATTACTGGACCATAAATTTAAAGCTAGAAGAGACCTTATAATACAATAAATTATAATGACTTCCTCTTCTACGTGAAAAATCTACAGTTAAGAGAAGTTATCATTTGCCTAGATTCAAATAGTTCATTGTTTGAGAAAGGATTTTAACTCATACCTAAGGAGAAAATTTATATCATTAAGTTTATATATTAACAAATTAGGGAGGGCAGAGGCTAATGAATTGGGTGTGCAACTTAAAAAACTAGAAAGCGAACAAATTAAAAATCCCCAGATGAAAACTAAATTAGAAATACTAAAAGTCAAAGGAGAAATTAATAAAATCTAAAGTAAAAAACTATTGAATTAATAAATATGACTAGAAGGTTGTATTTTGAAAAGAACATAAATTAAACAAAGTACTTGTTAATCTAATAATAAAAGGAAAGGAGAAAACCAAATTAACAGTATAAAAAATGAAAAGGGAGACCTCACCTCTAGTGAAAAGGAAATTAACGTAATCATTAAAAACTATTTTGCCCAATTTTAGGACAATAAATATAGCAATCTAGGTGATATGGAGGGATATTTACAAAATCTTTTTAATGAAATGTAAATATATTTACAAAATATAAATTGCCTAGATTAACAGCAGAAATACTTAAATAATCCAATATCAGAAAAAGAAATTGAATAAGCCATCAAAGAACTAATTAAGAAAAAATCGCCAGGGCCTGATGGATTCACAAGTGAATTCTATCAGACATTCAAAGAAAAACTAATCCCAATACTATACAAATTATTTGACATAATAAGCAAAGAAGGAATCCTGCTAAATCCCTTTTATGATACTAATATGGTACTGATTCCAAAGCCAAGCAGACCAAAAACAGAGAACGAAAACTATAGACCAATCTCCTTAATGAGCAGAGATGCAAAAATCTTAAACAAAATATTAGCAAAAAGACTCCAGCAAGTGATCTTTAGGGTTATCCATTATGATCAGGTGGGATTTATACCAGGAGTGCAAGGATGGTTCAACATTAGGAAAACCATCCACATAATTGACTATATCAACAGTCTAACAAACAAAAACCACATGTTTATCTCAATAGATGCTGAGAAAGCCTTTGACAAAATACAACACCCATTTCTATTGAAAACACTAGGAAGTATAGGAATAGAAGGACCTTTCCTAAAAATAATAAACAGTGTATATCTAAAACCATCAATATGCATCATATGCAATGTGGATAAATTAGAAGCATTCCAAATAAGATCAGGAGTGAAATAATGATGCCCAATTTCCCCTCTGTTATTTAACATTGTACTGGAAAGACTAGCAATAGCAATTAGAGAAGAAAAAGAAATTGAAGGTATAAAAATAGGCAATGAGGAGTCTAAGCTATAACTCTTTGCAGAGGACATAATGGTCTACATAAAAATCTTAGGGAATAAACTAAAAAGGTAGTAGAAACTATCAACAACTTTAGCAAAGTTGCAGGATACAAAATAAATGCACATAAATCATCAGCATTTCTATATATTTCCAACACATCAGAGCAGGAAGAGTTAGAAAGAGAAATTCCATTTAAAATCACCCTAGATAATATAAAACACTTAGGAATCTATCTGCCAAGACACACACAGAAATTATACGAACACAACTATGAAACCCTTTCCACACAATTAAAACTAGATCTAAAAAATTGGTTTGCATTTCTCTAATTATTAGAGATTTAGAACACTTTCTCATGTGCTTATTGATAGTTTTGATTTCTTTATCTGAAAATTTCATATTCATGTCCCTTGTCCATTTATCAATTAGAGAATGGCTTGTTTTTTTTATACAATTGATTTAGCTCCTTTTATATTTGAGTAATTAGAACTCTGTCAGAGTTTTTTGTTATAAAGATTTTTTTCCCACTTTGTTGTTTTTCTTCTGATTTTGGTTGCATTATTTTTGTTTGTACAAAAACTTTTTTAATTTAATAATTTAATTTTGTTCTTCATTTCTTATGGTTTCATTACAAACATATATCACAACTTGTTCAGCCATTCTCCAATAGATGATTATACCTTCATTTTCCAGTTCTTTGCCACTATAAAAAAGTAGCATGTTTGTACAAGTAGGTCCTTTCTCCTTTTCTTTGATTTCTTGGGTATATAAACCCAGTAACGAGACATACAGTTTTAAAGCCCTTTGGGCATAGTTCCCAATTACTCTCCAGAATTGTTTAATTTATTCACAATTCCACCAAAAGTTTATGAGTGCCCCAGGTTTTTCAAAAACCCTCCAACATTTATCTTTTCTTTTCCTTTCTAGTGATATTACTCAGTCTGATACATATGAAGTGATACCTCAGAGTGGTTTTACTTTGCATTTCTCTATTTAATTGTGATTTGAAATATCTTTTCTTATGACTAAAGATAGATTTAATTTATTCATCTCCTTTAACTTGTGTCAATTGGGTAATGCTTTTTATTTTATTAATTTGACTAAGTTATATATTTGAGAATAGAGAACTCTGTCAGAGCTAGTTGCTATAAAATTAAATATTCCATTATTATATTGTTAGACGATCCAAATATTTTTATTTATGTTGCTGTCAGAAATGGCTTAAGGCAACACATTTTAAAAAATGAACATAGATTAAGAAAATTATAGAATCAGAAGTTTATTACCAATGGATTTCTTAATGATTACCTAGTTTTGAGTGCTCTATTTATGAATGAGGAAAAATTACTCCTCTGAGGTGGTATATGGATTCTTACCTTTGTTCTTTTTCAAATTCCAGAATCCCAAGACCAGTTTGAGAACTTTATTATAAAGTATGTCTTCCACAATATGAGCCTGAAATGAAATTTCTCCTAATCAATTCATTAGTTTTACTTCTTTTATCAGAATAGATTATATATGCTGCCATATTCCAGATGTTTACTTCCTTTTCTAATGATTTATGAATGATCCCTTGCATAGTAGTAAGGAGTTTCTTTTTAATCTATTCATCTACTTTGTAGCACATAATTTGGATCCTCAATTGTAGAATTCAGTCATCTAAATGGTTACTACTTGAGACATGATAAGGTGACATTCTCTGACTCAAAAGCTGAATAAGATGATACCATATCCCAATATGGTCGCCTTCCATATATTCTGTATTTATCCTGTATTTTCTGATTTAATGGAATTCCCATTAGAATGTAAATTTTTGAGGGCATGAGATTTTTTCACTTTTTATTTATAGCTTCACTGGCACATTGTAAGGGCTTTAAAAGTACTTGTTAATTGAATTAAATTATTCTTTTTGCCACCCACATTTTTATTATTCATTTACATAAAAATTTAATCAAAATCTAATGATACAAGGAACTGTATTGAACACTAGGGTCATGGAGACAAAAAAGAAGTTGTTACTGTCCTGAAGAAGTTCATATCCTTTGGCCAGAATATAAAAATATATGCAAATAATGCAAACTCATTTGAGGAGGGAAATGGTACTAACATGAAAGGCTTCCTTAAAAATTAGTTGTATTTTTAATAGTAATTTTAATGGTGGAAAGGAGAAGAGAATCCATTAATTGTCATAATACATACATTTCTTTGATCTCAATGAAGGGTAAAAAGTATTTGGTAATGAAATAGGTAGAAGTAAGTATATAAATAAGGTAAATTTATTGAACATAAGGTATACAAATTAAAATATTTTTGATGATCACTCACAAAAAAAATAAAATTAAGCCAGTATTGATTGAGGAGAATATTCTTCCTTGTTTAAGGATAAAAGGTAGGGTCAAATAGATTCTTCTCTAAATAGAGAATTTAAAGGAATATGTTTTCATTTTACCTTTGTTATTCTTTTTTCCTATTAGGTAATTTTTGAATGAAACATAAATTTATGAATGAAATTAAGCTCTCTGAGCAATGAAAACAATGTCAACAATTATAAAAAATAATAGTGATACCAATTCACATTTATGAGGTACTCTATTTTTAATAAATGTTATGCACATATTCACTATTTATATAACCTTGAGGAGATTTATGATTGGAAGTAAATAAGTGGATCAGATTTGAGTCAACAAACAGATAAGGATCATTTTGTGAAAAAAATTGAAGTTATATAGATAAGTTGATAATTTATTAGCTATCAGTTGTATCAGAAAAGGACATTACAAGTTCTATATATATAAAGGACAGCCAAACACTTTGATCATTAGCAAGTTTATTGGAAAAGAAGCCTTATCCATGATCATACCATGGTTCAAAATAATGTAGCATCTGACCCTGAATTAAGAAGTGCAACTGTAGAAGAAATGAGGGAAAATGAATAGAAGGGCTACTTAAATGGTCAATTGATAGAGGTGATAAGGGGAGGTAGAGCCAAGATGGTGGCAGATTAGCAGCTGCCTTCTGAATTTTCTTCCAAACGATTGCTATAAAACATCTCAAAATGATAGTAATGAAAACTAGACAAGTAAAGGAGCTCTGTCACTGGAAATAGTATTAATGGTGGGCAGTGACTGGGATTCCCGTGATATAAGTGGGCAAAACTGCACTAATCAAAGTGCAAGCTTATCATCCCTCCCCCACACCACCTACCATGCCAGAGTTAGAGGGATGGCCAAGGCAATCCATAAATTCTCAGGGGCTAACTGAAAGCACCACAGACTTACCCCTGAGGGCAGTGCAAGGTCTTGGCAGCAAGGTTCAAGGCTAAAGAGCACAGAGCTCAGGTAGCAGAGTGCAGAGCTTTGGTTGGGATATGACTGTACATAGCTGAGGCAGTAGATCCTAGAAAGATAGCCACAGGGCAAAAAGCTTTAAAGTGTGCATTACACAAAGAACATCACATATATACCTGCTCTAATTCAGGTTTCTGACAGGGAAGAGAAGATATTATAAAGGCAAAGCACAATGAGACAGAATGTAAGAAACAATGACCATGAACATGCAGGAACCCCAATCCATGAGTGGCAAAATGAATAATCAACAGCAAAAAAAAATTCTTGATCCTGGATAATTTCTAGGGATAAAAAGGGCAAAATACAGAAGTGACAGTAGAGAATGACAAATGAACAGACACATCCAAACTTTCCAAAAAAAATGGAAATTGGTCACAAGCTCTTAAGGAACTCAAAAACAAGTTTAAGAACCAAGTACAAAAGATGGAAGAAATATGGGAAGAAAAGTAGGAAAAAGAAATGAAAGTAATATAAAAAGAAAATAACAGCTTAAAAGTCAAAAGTGGCAATATGGAAAAAGAGGTACAGTAATCAAATGAAATAATAAGCAAAATTGAGAACAGAATTGACTGGCTGGAAGCCATGAAAAGTAGGACAGACCAAACCAAATAGGAAAATCAAAAGATCATAACTGAAAATCAATCTTTAAAGATGAGAATTGGATGAGTAGAAGCTAATGATCTCAAGAGAAAATAAGAATTAAGAAAGCAAAAAAAAAGAATGAAAAAATAGAAAGACACATAAAATATTCCATTGAACAGAAAAAAGACCTGGAATAAAGATCTAGAAGAGAAAATTTGAGAACTATTGGCTTATCTGAAAGCCTGGAATGACAACAAAAATGTCTTGACATCATATTATAAGAAATTATCCAAGAAAACTGCTCTTATATTCTTGAACAAGAGGGCAAAATAGACATTGAAAGAATCCATAGATGATCTCCTACATTAAATTCTCAAAAGACAATCTCCAGGAATGTTATAGCCAAATTCAAAAGCCTTCAGGTCGAGGAAAAAATACTGCAAATGTTCATAAAGAGACAATTCAGATTTCAAAGAGCCCCAGTCAGGCTTATACAAGATCTAGAAGCTTCCACACTAAAGGACCACAAAGCATGGAATGAAATATTCAGAAAGGCAAGAGGATTGGTCTACAAACAAGAATCACCTACCCATCAAAATTGACTGTATACTTCCAAGGAAAAATATGGCATTTAATGAAATAGAAGACATCTAAGCATTCCTAAAGAAAAGACCAGAACTAAATGGAAAATTTGATATTCAAATACAAAATTCAAGAGAACCTTTAAAAAGGAAACAGAGTAGAAAAAAATAAGGACTTCAATGAGGTCAAGTTGATTATATTCCTATATGGAAAAATATATCTATAACTCTTAAAATTAATTTTTATAATAATAAAATAATAAAAAATAAAATAATAATAAAATTATTTTTATTATTACTGTACAAAGGCAAAATATTCATAGGCAGAAGTTATATTATTAAGCTGTTTAAGATGATATGTAGAGACAGAATGAAACAGAAAAGAAAGACCAAAAGGGAGATAAAGAACATCTGGGGCACTGGGGGTACAGGGGAGAAGAGTCAGTAAGAAATTGTAGCAGGGAGACAAGAGCAAGCCACAGCCACCCACCCCACATCCAAGGTTCAAGAACCTATGTCCAAGGCAACATCCAGACCCTGAGATTCTGCTTGGGTAAAGAGTGGTAAAAGTCAACACATACCCCTTGAAATTTCAAACTAAGGAGAAGTCTGGAGCCCTAGCTCAGGAAATTCTAGTCTGGTCTTGGGATAAGGACTTAGTTCACACTTTGGGGTGGCTGATAGTACTAAGTACTAAGTACTGATCTTTTTGCTTAAAGCTCAGGGCAGGTCTCCAAGGCAGGACAATCAAAGGTATAACTGATTGGATCAAGAACAGTGAGACCAAAAACTTAAGCATAAGCCTGGAGCTAGAATTTGATCAGCCCCTGACATGATCAAGATCAGAGTGAGATCAAAAGTTTACATCTAAGCCTTAGTCAAGTCTTTAAGCTATCACCATTTCAAGGGTCAATTGAATCAGCAGGGGGCAGGGATTTTAAGAGCTTTCAGCCCTCAGACCATCATATCATCTCCCCCAAGCCTACCTACAATTAGATAGGAAAAATGAGCAAACAATAAAACAAGCACCTAACTCTAAAGAATTGTTATAGAGACAAAGAGACATAGACACAGAAGGGGACAATGAAAGCAAAGGAAACACACCCAAAGTCCAAAAGAAAAATATGAATTAGATGCAGATTTTGGAAGAATTCAAAAAAGACTGCAAAAAACAATTAAGATAGGCAGAGTAAAAATGGGAAAGAGAAATTAAAGTAATGCAAGAAATAGGCCAATTAAAAAAAGAGAACCAAAAACTGATAAAGGAAAATCACCTCTTAAAAATCAGAATAGAGCAACTAGAAACAAATGATTACATGAGAAATCAAGAAATAATCAAGCAGATTCAAAGGAATGAAAAAACAAAGAAAACTTGAAATATCTTATTGAAAAAACAAATGACATAGAAAATATCTGGGAGAGATAATTTGAGAATTATTGGACTATCTGAAAGCCATGATCAAGAAAAAATACTGGACATCACCTTACAAGAAATTATTGAAGATAACTTCCCAGAAAACCTTGAAAAATAAAATAAAATTAAAATTGAAAAAATTCACAGATCACCTCCAGAAAGAAATCCTCAGATGACAACTTCTAGGAATATAATAGCTAAATTCAAGAGCCACCAAGTCAAAGAAAAAATACTTCAATTAGCCAGAAAGAAATAATTCAAATTCAATGGAACTACAAGTAGGATCACATGGACAGAGAGGTTTCTACATTAAAAGTTCAAAAGCCATGGAATATGACATTCAGGAAGGCAAAGTTTTGGGTTTACAACCCAGAGTCACCTATCCAGCAAAACTGAGCATATTCTTTCAGGGGGAAAATGGACATTTAATAAGATAGAAGATTTCCAAGAGAAGGTAAACAAGTAAGAGAAAATTTAAGGAACACATTAAGGTCAAAATGTTTATATGTCTACATGGAAAGAGGATTTCTGTAATTCTCAAAGATTACTCTTAATGGTAGAGAATATAAAAGGAATTTACTCAGAAAGAGGATGAAGAAGTAAGCTTATTATAATGATATCATCTACATGATGATATATGGTGATATGATGCACATGTGAATGTGATATATAAAATGGCATATGTGTATGATATGATATGTATGCAAATGAATGATGTGTAAAGAAAATTAATCAAGGACTAGAAAAAAGAGTTGCATTGAGAGAAAAGGGAAGGGGCAATTAGAATGGGGTAAATCATATTACATAGAGGCATGAAAAATTATTATAGAGAGGGGAGGATAAGGATGGTGACTGGCAATGCTTAAACTTTACTTTCATTGTAAAGAGCTCTGAGAGGGTAAAAGAAATATACTCAGTGGTGTATAGAATTCTATCTTAGCCCACAGAGAGGTAGAAGGGGTATAAAACAAGGGAAGAGGGAGGTAATTGGAGGAATGGGGAAGTGGGAGGGGTGACAAAAAACAAAATACTTGTAAAGATTAATAAAGAAAAAGGGAAAATAGATAATTTAAAGGAGATAATATTGTGGAGGGCAATACACAGTTAATAATCATAATGCTGAATGTGAATGGGATAAACTAACCCACAAAATGAAAGCAGAGAACAGACTAGATTAAAAAACAGAATTCTATATGTTGTTTACAAGAAACACATTTGAGACAGGGTGACACACACAGATTCAA
The DNA here is from genome assembly GCF_016433145.1 of Gracilinanus agilis. Lineage (NCBI taxonomy): Eukaryota > Metazoa > Chordata > Mammalia > Didelphimorphia > Didelphidae > Gracilinanus > Gracilinanus agilis. The sequence continues at coordinate 84,890,774 of NC_058135.1, forward strand.
TGTAAAAGAATGGAGCAGAATTTATTATGCATCATATAAAGTTAAAAAGAGCAGGAGTAGCAATCATGATACCAGACAAAGTTAAAGTGGAAATTGCTATGATTAAAAGAGTAGGAAATTAAAATTAAAAGGAAGGAAATTACATTTTGCTAAAGGGTACTATAAACAATTAAGTAATATAATTATTAAAAATTTATGCATTTATGTATAGCATCTAGATTTCTAAAGGAAAAATTAAAGGATCTCAAGAAGGAAATAGATTGTAAAACCATATTAGTTGGGGATCTGGCAAGGAAACAGCTGGAGGAGAGAAGCAGAGAAGAGGACAGGCTGGTTGCAGCCTTCAGTCACCACAACTCTATCTTGGGCCTCTGCCTATGGACATTTTGGCCTCAGGGCACATTCAGTTCTACAGATCAGCTCAACTGGCTTAATCCAGAGAAAAAGTGTCCAGAGGGGCAGAGGTGCTCAGTCTCACTAAACTGGCAGAAAACCAGAGGGGTAAGTTTGCACCATGAGCACCTTTCAAATGAACAATTATAACTAATAATCAAAGTATCTTTCTCTGATCTTCAAATAAGATTAATTGTCTTTTGTGCAATTAAATTTATTAGTTTTTATTTATTTTTGTTACTGTTGGATATACTCAAACTATGAGCTATATGAGGAGATTGACTATGTTTATTTGATTTTCCTAATTTTCAAATATATCTTGATGAAGATTTTAAGTGCTGGTGATTCTTGATCATTATTTAGTGAATTGATTCAACATCTGAAACATTTAATTTTAGAATAATTATAAAGGAAGCATAAATAATATGTTTATCAAAATTTTGGATGACAGAAAAGGTGGCAAGTGGCAATAGTAGGTGGTATTTTGTTTTCTGGAATTTCTTATTACTAACAACATCTTTTATTAGAAAGAACTAAATTCAAATTCAGTCTCAGACACTTATTACCTGTACAATCCTGGGAAAGTCATGGAATTTCTGTGTGCCTCATTTTTCTCATCTGTAAAATGAGGTAATACCACCTACCTCCCAGGTTTATTGAGAAGGCTAAATGAGATAATAATTATAAAGGACTTATCACAGTGGCTGGCACATAATAAGTACTATATACAGCTTTATTACTATCATAATTTATTATTCCTATTCCATGTGAAATTAGAAGCTATGGTCAATGAAACAAGTGATGTAATTAGAGATCCTCCAAGTTCTTTACCATGTAGAATTGTATTATATCATTGACTTAGTCATAAATCCTGATATTTCCTATAAGATTCTCAAGGATTCACTTTTTATAACAAGGAATAAAATGATTCAGATATCAGTAGTTCACATATTAGAAATATCTAACATATATAAACAGTGATTTATACATACCCACAACCCTATCTTATTTGGGACAAAGTTTTCATAGCTATAATTTTACAGTCTTCAGCTTTCATTTTAATTGTTTTTTAGTTACATTGTCCTGGACAATTTATATGTTAATTTATTGGTTCTCCTTACTTCCCTTTGCATCATATTATATATGTCTTTCATGCTTTTCTTTCTAATTGTTTCTCATCACTCAACAGTTTTTTTCCCCCCATGGTACCAACACCTGTTTAGTGATTCTTGAGTTGAATGTCTACTTTGTTTCGAGTTCTTTGTTACCATAAAAAAATGATGATATAAATATTTTGGTGAATATTGTCCTTGAAAAAATTTACTTGGGATATTGTTAACATGCCATGTCCACATCATTCTTTGATCTATCCATCCATCCATTCATTCTTTCATTAATAATCACTTAGTAAGTAATTGCTATTTGAAGAATCCTGTCCTTTGAAGATAACAACGTATTTCCAAATCTTTGTAAATTATTGAAGTAAATGTATTTATGTATTATATATAGCACATTGTGTATGACATGTAAATCTAATACATATAACAAATATACACATATGATACATATGTATATAATTGACATAAACAAACATGTATAGTACTTATGCTTTTATTAAGTTTCCTTGTGATTTACTTTTTTCTTTCCAAAAATGAAAAACATGTTTCTAGGCATAGGAATTTTCTTTTTTTTCTTGCAATAAAAACATTGCATTGCTTTTGTGGAAATCAAGCCATAACTTTTGTGTCCAAATTATAATCACGAATACCTATTTTTAAAAAGTCATTTGCTGCTCCATGCTGCTCCATGGTCTTTAGAAAAAATTATTTTCCTTCCTTTTAATCTATTTGTTCAAATAGATATGGTACTGGCTGAATCAGTTTCCATTTCCTTTACAAATCAAAATAGCTTTTGTCAGAGAAAGTACCTTGGTTAAAAGAACAATCAATCGTAATAAAGAGAAAGACAAAACTAACTTTACACATTTAAAAACATTCTTTATTCTCCATACAGAAATGTCATCTCATTTTTCAGTAAGTCCCAGAACAGCTGGCATATAGGGCTCCATCAGAGCACATGAATCAATAGACCAAACAAGTTACATAGTAGTAGTTTATGCATCAAAAATAGTTGTCTATTTTTATGAGGGGCATCATGGAAATCAATAGATTCGCCCAATCCGCAACTATTCCCCAAACCACTTTCTGTATTACGGACTCAAAGCACTGTAAACAAATTAATAAATTTCTCAGGACTCTTGTTTAGTGTCCTCATGAATTCTAATGGATTCCTATCTCTGCAAAATCTAGATCTATTTCTTAATTTCCTTGGTGTATGCATATACATTATTGCAAAGACTACATACAATGAATAGGTTATTTAAGCACCTACTTCACTAGATACTTCTAGTTTTAATACAGAAAATATAGGAATTCCTCTGTTAAAACATTCAATATATAATTTTTATCCTATTGTTGGAACACTGGGCAAAATAGTTTTCTTATACAGACTGCAGTGACGAGTCTTATAATGTCAGTGAAGCACACACTGTGAGGATGCCATTAGAAGACATCCAATCTATGCTGACCTAATAAAGCAGCAATTAGATAACTTATATCTGCATAAGCTAAAGTTGACAAGAATGGTTAATTACAAAATGTCTGACTTTCACTTTATGTTGAGAAAATTACTATATTGAATTTCTGATCTTTCTTTGGTGGTATTATGTATGTGTTTGTGTTTGTGTGATTGTGTATATGTCTGTGTCTTCATGTATATGAGAATTTGCTTACTTAAATATTGAAAATATATTTGTTAGATGAAATTCACTTATGCTAAAGTAGATCCAAATGTGTTAAAGAAGATACGAAATCTTAATTTTATTCATAACGTCTCTAATGTTTGAGATCAATAATTTTAATTGAGTTTGTCTCTATAATTTGAGATATCCTCTGTTGTTTCAGATAGTCTTAGCATTTAATGACATACACATTAGTGAGGTAAGTGTCTAAGGTAAGGCAGCTTCACCTGTACATATTCTTGTCAACAAAATGAATACCATTCCTTTGTAAATTATTATATCATATCTTCATCTTCCTCCATTTGTTGTTCTACTTGATAGCCTCATTGGATAGCTAGACACAGTTGCTCTTGAATATATAATCAGTCCTCCACATTTGCCTTGCTTGACTTCAAACATTCCCATTATTTTATTAGTAACCTCATTTTCATTTGTACATTGGCAATTGGGTGCACATTTATGGCTTTTCTCAGAAGAGGGAAAATAAAAAGAGAGGTTCCATTTGAGCAAGTTTGTCGAGTGTCTGATATCCTACTAGGCACTTTACTGGTCTTATTCACCTTAATGTAAAGAGCTTCCATTACATTCATTGCATATTTTCATTGTTTGCCTTATAAACTCAAATTTTGTGGCAAAATTATATTCTCAAAACATAGGACAAGTACTATGGGCTTTAAGTCCTAGAGAGCAAACTCAGAGATGCTGCTTAGTGAGAATAGTATTCTCTATAGAGCTCCAAAAGAGAATTGGAAAAAAAATGGAAAAGAGGTTAAAATTGTGGGCAAAATGAGATGGTGGTTATTCTATCCCTCTTGCTGGTGCTGCCTTGGCTGAAAATGAAAACTCCATTTTCCTCAATGTGTATTCCAGGCTGAATTTCCCTGGGCAGTCAGACCAGGCTATGGAGTCACCCCAGAGATGTGCTTTTCATCTTGGAACAGTTCAGTCACTAAAAGGGAGATTAGAGGTGGGGCAGGTGGCCCTTTTCTTTTTTTTTTGCCTTGGGGTTCTTCTGACATCTCAGCCTCTTCCCCTTCCCAACCAGTCAGGCATTGTCTCTCCTCTCTACTGCTTTTTATGGGTTATTTCATAGTTACTGTGTTAGAAAAAAGTACATATTATCAGAATTAATGTTTTGTTACAAAGAATTGCATGCAGGAAAGGTGTATTTCCATCAATCTCTATGAAAAGATTGCAGTTTTGGGTGGTTGCTGAAACCTAACCCCTTATTTTCCAAAGGTTATAAGTAATAACATTCATTTTTTTAAAATTTTATGTCATTTTCTATGAATATTATGCTGCAAAAGTTGAAAATTTATTGTATACAGTATAGCCAAATATTTAGTTTGTCCATTCATCCATTTTTCCCATTTTAAGGTACTTCTATCTATACACATATGAGAACTTCTCAGTCCATTCACAATAAAAAGTCTCTGATTTCCAGAAATGGAGGAGAAAGAAAAAAAAAGGTTTGTGCTTCCATGTTTCCCTCTAATTCTTCTATGATAAGCAAACAATATAAACAGAGTTGAATATATATCCTCACCTAATGCTTTACAAAATATATGTGATTATTTCATTTACTGTAATTTTGCAGGGTGTGGAAAATATTATTCTAATTCCAAAAGTGAATACTATGGCAAGTGATTAGCTTGACCACTATACTAACTTCAAGAAGGAATCAACTGTCCTCCTTGCATATTTCTTTGGTTTAAGTGGCACTCTTGAATGATGCCATTTCCCCCCTCTTTCCCCAGTTGTTCACATGACAAATCAGTTTAGGCATAATTGATATTTATGGGGCAATATTTATCTACTTTTTTTTCACAGCCCCATTAAGCTAATCTAAGAGTACATAATCTTACTATATTCAGAAGATATACAACAGACTGCTGAGCTATTTGAAGCTCAGTATGTTAATAAACATAAGCTATATAGAGCTTTGTTGCTTTCTTTTTGTAAATAAATGTAGTTAGTTCATCTTTAGTTCAGTTCAGTCACATGATAAGATGTGCACACAAGTTAGGCTATTATAAATACATAGTGAAGGTTCAAGATACAAGTGATATCGGAGAGGGGGTAACAGTGCTTCCAACTTGTAAGAAAGCCTTTCCAGAAGAGTTGTAACTTAAAAGGAACTTTGAAGAGAGAAGTATGGGTGAGAAAAAGAACACTAAAATTTGAGTCAATGAACTTGGTTTTAATTTCTACCTCTGTTTACTATTTAACTTGGGTTTCACCATATAAACTAAAATATAAGAGGGTTAGACTAGATGAACTTGCAAATTACTTCTGTCTTTCAATTTTAGACATAAGATCTCAAAAGTCTTTCAACATATTAAGATAGTAAGAAAATGTGTGTCAGGAAGGGAAGATGATTTCTCAGAGATATCTTAATTAGAAAATGATTCAAAGTCCACTTTAATAAATATGAATAATTTGTGTAATTGAGAAGAAAAGTTAGGTTGAAGTTAGATTATGGAGGGCCTAAAGTGTAACCATGAAAAGTTTGAAATCAGGAGATCAATGTAAGGATGATAAATAAAAATGTGTTTATTTAATGCATCAATTATTATATTATTATATTTATATATCTTATTTACATCATCTATTAGAATTATTACATACCAATCTACTACATTACTGTTATATAACAATCATTAATTATATTATGATATATTCTTATTAATTGAAATATATTTATTTTAAAGTTTATAAAGTTCTCTGCATACCTCAGTATATGATAAATACAACATTCCTTCAGCACATATACTCAAAATATGATTATCCTCATTTTACAGAAGAGTAAACTTAAAATGATGGTGAATTTCTTACCTTTTGAGGCCAGTAATTTCATTTTTGGACAATTTTTTTTCTCTTGCAATATGCATCATTATAATTTCCATCCAATGGATAGTAGAATATGGACTTTGAATGGACATTAGCAATTGTTCATGTCTATTGTTCATTTCACTTATCTTCTCATTTTACATGTGAGGAAATAGAAAGACAGAATGTGTATGTATGTATTCTTATGGGGAAAACCAGAGGAAATAACTTAAATATTATATATGGGTTCAGAAGTGTGTGTAGGAGACAGGAATGACAAAAGATGGGGACTTAAGTTAGGGATACAGGGTTTAACTGTTAAGGAAAATGTCTGTTGACAGAAGTGACAGTTAGTCCTGTCACTCTGCACTATCTAGACAAGGGGCTTGTGGAAACTAGCAAGCAAATGACAAGAGTTTATAACAAATTTAATTAAGGGTACTATGGTAAAGGATGGGAATAGGGGTTTCTATACTTCTAGACTATGGGCAAACCACAGGGTCAGGGGAGAGACCTACACTCAATTGAGACCTAAGCAAGGCAGGGCCCAGAGAATAGCAGGACTGAAGTGTTCATCCTCACAGCAGGGTCCTGACACACTCCAGTGATGTTGCAGATCCTCCAGGACCACTAGCTGTGCTCTTTCAGGTGGGTAGATTCTGGAAGCTAATCCAATCCAAATTAACCTGCAACTTAGGTTGAGATTAATAGTCTCTACCAAAATCTCCCACAAGCTGATGACAGTCTTCCTTCTGGATCCCAGGAAATCAGGTTACAAACTCCACTTCCTCTGAGGTCTCCCAGGGTCAGTTACAACTTGTCCCAACCACCATGGAGTCTGTCTCAGAGAGAGAGAAAAACACTTCCTGCTTCCCCATTCCATATGGAATTCTCAAGCCCTTCCTGCTAGGTCTCCTAAATAATAATTAAGTAACCCTCCTCACAAGAGTATGAATGCATAAATGGATATATAAATAGATGGATATATCTATATCTTGCTATCTAATATATCTATTTAGTGATCAAGGTCATACAGCTAAGGAATGTAGGAGGAATTTGAGCTTAAGTCCTCTAATTTCCAAAGTCTTTTCCAAATCTACTGTCCAGTTTGATAGAAACAGAATACATTTACATTATTGCTTTTCACATCCTGCCTAATATATGAACAGACTTCCAAAATTTGCAGTTTATCAAATGTCTTGGTTCTCTTTGATGAACAGTGCAGTCTTTATATTCCACCCCCCTCCAAAAAACCAAAAATGTATAGTCAACTTTTGAAACCTAACCATATGAGTTTATATTTCTCACTAATGCATTTTCTCTCATTATATAATTACAGTTTCATCATTTTCATCTTGTGATATCATTTCTTAATATTATCATTTGGAATTGATCATTTAGCATACTCTTATTATATATTTTTAATATTTCCTAGCAGCTTAGCTAATCATGCCATGATTTTCAAATTCTTCTTTTTTATTAACTGACTAGCTAAATCTTATAGAGTTGGAGGGGCTTTTTGGCAGGAGTTCATGTTTCAAGGAAATTAAATCATTGCAGATTTAATCTGTTTATGGAACATGAAATAGTAAAATTAATTATTATCATTCATATATTGTCACAATGCTAACAGATTATCATGTGCATTATCTCTAATACTTGTAACTTTGTTCATTCTTTTTCAATTCTGGGAAACAAATATCAGAAAGTTTAAACAATAGGTAAATATGACAGCGAATAATAATCAATAAGATAATTGGATTTGATATTTGTAGTCTATTCTAGCTCATGGGATTAGAGATTTATGTGGTATATACGCTAGATGTGTATGTAACATATTACATATGTTATATATTCATGAGAAGATAACTTCTCACACATATATTACTATTACATTCTTTGAAAAAATATCCATTGATCCTATATATTTATTCCAATGCTCTATAGATTTTTGTTTCTATACATTTTAATGGGGATATTTAATGAAATGAGTATTCCCCCATTGCTATTTTAATGATATTATTTTTATTCATATTTTTCCTCCTAGGTTGAATCAATGCAGCTAACTACTCCTTTGAAGCATTTCCTCATATGAGCTAATTTAACTTTATCACAACAAAGTCTATAAGGATGAATTGATTTCATCTGAATGAGCACATTACTCCTCAGGAGTATTTAACTAATTGTAGCTCATAAAAAGGCTGGCTTCAAATATAAAATTATTTAATCTTATTTCCTAAGCATATTTAAGGCATACTAGTTCATTATTTTTGTAATAATATTTTAACTTGCATTATATGGATATTGTCAAATTAGAGATGAAAATACTTCTGTTGAAGTATAAAAAATACATGCAATAGCATTCATTTTTAATACATATTAGGCTATATTTTCCCAGTATGTGAACTTTTGGAGAGGAAAAGAAGGCAGCATTTAGTAAGTTATTATTTCAGTGCATCAATGGCATCAGAATGATCTGTATGGTGTTATCAAAATTCAAAATATAGATTAATTCCTTTGGGTAAACTTTTTGAATGTAGAGATCTGACCTATTATCAATGTCTTTTTAAAGAAAAACTGAAACAAAAATTTGGGTAATAAAAGAAAACAGGCAAAACATAATTTGAAGAGGACAATACTTTGAGAATATAAATTATATATATATTTATATATTTGAGAATATAAAATTATAGGATGGGAAGACATCATTTCCATAAACTTAGTTCTTCCTCCTACTTTAAGCTATTCTCGATAGATGAGAGGGAAGAAAACTGCCAGTTACGTTCTTTAAATTTATGTCTGTTTAATAACTCAATATATAAGGATTATCACTAAAGCTTATAACTTTTTGCCATAGATCTTCTGATACAAGTTTTTTTTCAGCTTTTCTTATGAAATATATTCTAAATGTGAAGAACTTTCATATAAGATGGAAATAGTATGTAGCAAATATGATGGTCACAGGTGTACTGTAGTAGTAGTAGTGGTGGTGGTGGTGGTGGTGGTGGTGGTGGTGGTGGTGGTGGTGGTGGTGGTGGTGGTGGTGGTGGTGGTGGTAGTGATAGCAGTAGTAGTAATAGCAATGGCAGCAACAACAGCAGTAATAGCAGTAGTAGTAAAAATGAATAGCAATATATGTGGAGATACACATGGATATGTTCGCCTATATGTGTAATTACATGTTTGTATATATGATAAGCATGAAAATGTATATATGATAAGCTTGCATATATGAAAGTATGCATGCACACATAGTATACATATCAGTGTATACATATATGCATATATATATATATATATAAATACATATATAGACACAATTATAGTCTTTTTAATGATGTATGTTGGAAGAGTCTCAGTTTGTCACAAGAAATACATTCCAGAATTATGGGCAGAAAGTTCAAAGTTAAGAAGATTTGGTGCCCAGTCAGGAGCAGCAGAGGCACAACATAATCTCACACTATAATGATAGAATGCCTCTGCAAATTCGGTGACAGATTTTCTATACCTCATTTTGACTGGAGTTTTATCTCTATGGTTTCTATTTCTTTTGTAGACCTAGGTCAGGTATTAATAACCTGGGGTCCATGATAATATGTATGTGTATGTATGTGTGCATGCATGTATTCAAGATAATTGAACATTATATTTTAGTTTAGGTATTTCAAGATTATTCTGAAAAGGCATTCATAGGCTTCCTTATGTATTCTGCCAACACAACACTTGACATACAAAAATGTTGGGAATGTCTATACTAAAGGATTATTATAAACATCATGATCATCACCATGCATACATAACTTATTTTTCCTCTCTTCTGTTATAATTTTAAGAGTAAGCTTTAACTTCACCTCATATCCTGAAGAATGCCAATGGGTATTTCCATTACCTTAAGGAAAATGCATCCTTTTCTAATGCCATCCCATAGCAGACAAAACAAAAAAAGTGAAAAAAAAATCAGGTGAACAAAAATCAATGATCCTTGGTGGACTTGTTGACTTTGATAGTCTCGATGATTTCTGTTTATTTGCTTGCTTTATATTAGACAAATATGAAATTACAACATTCAAAGGTGGTAACAGTTATGCATCAAAACATAGATAACTTCTGCTTCTAACTACTACCAAGGAGGGAAACTAAAGTCTTTGCCTGTGTGGAGAACAATAAATTGTGGCAAATCCTCAAAGAAACAAGAGTATCAGACTATCTTACCCATCTCCTGAGGAACCTATGTGCTAGTCAAGTAGCAATAGTTAGAACCAAACATGGATCAACTAAGAGACAGTAACTGCAGCCATGAAATGAGCATGGAAATTCTGGATAGAATGCTAAAAAGTAGAGACACCATTTTGTCAACAAAAGTCTGCATTGTCAAAGCTATGGTCTTTCCAGTAGCAGTGTATGTCTGTGATAGCTAGACTAAGCTGGAGAACACTTCTGAGAGATGCTTGGAGAGCAAGAAGATCCAAACAGTTAATACACAAAGAAATACATTCATACTGTCATTTAAGTTCAAAAACTGAAGCAGAAGATTACAGATTCTGGCCACATAATGATAAGATAGGACTCACTGGAAAAGACTCTGATGTTGGGAAATCCTGCAGGCAAAAGAAGATAACAACAGAGGATGAGATGGACAGATAGTGTCATAGATGTAATGAACATGAGCATCGAGAGACTTTGGGAGATAATGGAGGATAAAAAGGCTTGGAACACGATAGTTCACTGACTCCAATCCATTTCCCAAACAGTTGTGGTTTGGCTAAGATAGATGTTGTATAATCTCCTCTTTCTCTAATAGCAAATTCAAATAGCATTGTTCAATGTGAATTCTGGGTTAAAATATTCTTAGTTCCCATTCTTAATTAATACGTATTCCATTCTTATGCCAGTGGTCACTATAGTAACAGGCTGGGTGGAGCTACATACTTATATATTATTTAAAGTCTTGGGTTTATATATGGAAAGTGCCTCAGAGAGTATCTAGTCAATTTCCTACATTTTAAAATATATTAATTTTAATGATTTTGATTTCTTTTCTGTCACCATTATTTATAAATATGTGCATCCGTCTTTGCTACATTGCCAATGACCCACCCCTTGGAACAAAGATATAAAACAAGAGAGTTAAAAATTAGTTAAAAATGAATACATTAAGTAAGCAGAACCAGAACATTGTATACTGTAACAATAATAGTCTACTATGACCAACTGTGAATAACTTAACAATTATTAATAAGGCAAGGACCTAGGATAACCCCAAAGGAGTCATGATGAAAAAGGCTCACCACCACCATAGAAGGAACTGATGCAATCCAAATGAGGACTGAAGCACACTATTTTTTACATTTTTCCTCCATGAATTTTTCTCTACTGTAAGCAGTACATATCTTGCTTCACACCATGATAAACATGGAAATACATTTTGTATGGTAATACATGTAAAACCTATGTCATATTACTTGCCTTACTGTGGAGGGGGAAGAGATGACAGAAAGGGTGAGAAAATGGATTGTTAAATATCAGAAATGACTATTACAATTTTATGTATATGCAATCTGGAAAAAATAATAAATCAATATGTCATTTGTATATGAGAGTGTATTCAGTATACTACCCACCAGTCCCTGTCTATCAAACAGAAGAAAAAGAAGTGTCTCTCAATTTGTTTGCTGCTGTAAGCTTGGTATAATTATTATATAGCATTCAGTTTACTTTTATTATTCTTTCTGTTCTTTCCATTTATATTACAGCCTTTCTATTATATACACGAGGAAAGTCCAAAGAGTTATATGATGTGTATTTAGTCACACAAATAATAAATGATAGCATTAGGATTAGAATATCTCCTCCATTAGATCTTTCTTTTTGTTTTTCTCCTCTCCTTTCTCCACATCCCTTCCCTTCCATTTTTTCTCTCATACTTCCCCAAACCTGACTCCCCCCACATGCACGCACACAGACAACTTTATTCTCTAAATAGCTATTCTTTCCATGTTTTTTTATGACTGTTCATTTCTCTAAAGGAGGAAGGAAGGAATGAGCAAATGAATGAACGAAGGAACAAAGGAAATTGAAAAGCTTGTTCTCATATTGATTCAATTTCATAATGAACTCAATTTGTTAATTTTGCCATGAGATAATGTCCATCTGTACAATTCAGTTTTATAATAAACAGAACAATCTCCCCAGTCACAAAATATAGCCTGTCACAGCAGGGGCTGTGGTCACTAGAGACTATGCTTAATGGCTGGTTGATGTAAGATTGGAGACTAATAGAAATTTTTCTGTTGTATGAGGAATTTGATTAGGGAGTGAAAGTTTTCTTTTTCATGTCTGCTATGTTGCTCCTAATGGCAGCAGAGTATTCTAGTGGAAAGCACATTAGACTGGGAACAGCAAAACAGGGATTTTTATTTCAGGTTCTACACACCAACTGTCTCTGTGAGCATGAACAAATGATTTCACCTTAGTCCCTCCATTTGAACAATCTGACAAATAATAACTATGTTCCATCTCAGGAGGATCCTTCTGTAAGAGCAAATGAGACACTAATATACACAACCAGCTGTGAGTGACTGAGGGAAAAAAGACTTATCGTTGACATTTATATGATGCTTTTAGGTTTGCAAAGCGCTTTGCTAAAAAAATATCTAATTGATTTTATTTAATTTTTGCTCGAAATGAGTAGTGACTATGGCATATGGCTTTTTATGTAATATTAAAATTGGCAATAATTTCATCTTAAAACTAAACGTAAGAAAAATAAATGTCTAAATGTCTCTATTGATTTAAATCAGAAGTTCCATCTACAGATACATATTGTCTCCCCAATCAGAATGTAAGCTCCTTGAGGGCAGAGACTCTTTTGTAATTGACTTTACATCCCTGGTACCCAGGAGAATGCTTGATATATAGTAAACCCTTAAGAAAGGTTTGCTTTCTTAAAGAATGGAATGTATGACTGTTCAATGGCTCCAGTATTCAATTAAGGTAGTTTTATGGACAAAAGTTTTCCAATTGATTTTTAAACATCGGACAACTGGAGACAAGTAGTTTTTCAAAATTCCACTTTAAGTCAACAATTTAAATTATATCAATGTATTCCTATGTGACAGGTTGATCTATTTACTTGATTTAGAATTCTGAAAAGAATGAATTTGGAAATCAAAAGGGAGGGAAAAAAAGATCAATTTACACCTCTGCTACATTCTACTTGTGTTACTTTGGGCAAGTCACTGCATTTTTCTAGTTCCCACTTTCCTTACCTATAAAATTACCAGATTGGATTAATTAATATCTAAATTACATAGTATTTAAATTAAGAGTCAATTCATCTTAAAGAAGCAGTCTTTCCAGGTATAAAAGGAAGAAAGTTGTTAAAATGATTGATATCGGTGACACTGGTAACTGATATTGGTAATAGTGTCATATGCACTTAATTTTTCTAAACACATTTTTATGTGATCAGTTACTTTCTTGATTCCATAGCTTGCCTCAGTTTCTCCTATCCTTAGCAGACATCTCAAGCAGATCTTTGTAACAGAAAATGCCTTTCTTAAGGCTAGATTCATTGAAGATTTTCTATAATTGGGTGTCTAACATTATAAAGTGGTGGTGTACTGCCATTGCAACTAAAGTTGTTTGACCTTTCTCACATTAATTGGAAGTTTCCTGTGGTAAGAGCAATATGCTTAAATGCTGGGTAATATTTGTTCTGAGCTAAGATGCAAGAAGTTGTTTAATGTCAGTGAGTCCAAATCGGCAGGTGCTATTACCACATTAACTGCACCCCTGGGTGCTTAGAAGTACACGGCTACATCTGGTACATTGTTATCTCTCCAGGGGCGAGATAACCATCACACCCTAATGGCTTATTGTAACTTCTTTTCTGAAATCTTCTGCCACAGATAGGACTACATTTTCCTAAGCTACTTCATTCATACAATTATTCATTTTGTTTTGCTTATTTTAGTCACTTAAAAAGATCTGTAAATGCTTAATACAGCCTGTCACACAAAGGGAAAATTTCATGCATATGAAATTATAGTTTTAAAAATTAATTATTAATTTGTTTGATTTTAATGATTAATAAAAACATTTTAGCAAAATGCTGAAATTACTTGTCTACAGAAAATAATGTATAGATACACAAAATAGGGTAAAATGGGTTTGAATTTTAAAATTTAAATATATACTTTTATATTTTAAAGTCTACAGCATAGTTTAAACCCAACTTTTCCTGTAAAAGTAGAGAAAAAAGGCAAAATGAGAGACGAAAGGAGTCATGTTTAAAGTCATATTCTTTTTAAATGTGGTCTTAGGAAAACTGTTAATATCAGCTGTTTTTTTTTAACCCTTGTACTTCGGTGTATTGTCTCATAGGTGGAAGATTGGTAAGGGTGGGCAATGGGGGTCAAGTGACTTGCCCAGGGTCACACAGCTAGGAAGTGGCTGAGGCCGGGTTTGAACCTAGGACCTCCTGTCTCTAGGCCTGACTCTCACTCCACTTAGCTACCCAGCTGCCCCTATCAGCTGGTTTTGCTGAAAAAGCAAGAAAAAAAATAAAGGGAATTTAAGCACAATTATTATTTTTTATTATTATACATGCCTAACTTGAGCAAGTTTAATTAAATGGAAATAAAAAATATGCCCATAATGTTATGGAAACATTACCCAGGTAAAATATGTTCTTTTGAGAAAACCAAAAGATGTTGATGGATAGTTAATGCATTATATTATTTGTTAAGGTGATGATAAATATGTCATAATCAGTAGAGGGCTAGTGGTGAAGCTGGGAAGAGCAGAGTTCAAGGTTTATTTCTCATAGACACTTTTCATAACACTTAAAATATCAGTGGCCCTGGCAACTCTCTAAGCCTATAAAAACCAAGTAACTGTAGCAAATTAGGAATTGCTATTCAGTATCAGAGGAAGGAGTTTGTACTTAGTGAATTTCCCCATGTACTTCTATAAACACATTGATATGTACATCTGGACATAGATGGATAGAGAGACAGATGAAAATTTATTTTGGCAGAATGTTGTGATAAAAACCAACACAAATCTAAAATTTCAGGTAAGGAAACAAAAAGGTTTTAGAATTGAAATATTATTCAGTACTTAACAAAAAATTAAATTCCATTATGAAAGAGTATTTCAGTATTGTTTTCATGCTATCTATTATAATGAAAATCATTGGCATGACATCATTCACAACTGTATTTTTAAAAATTTAAACATAATTATACTGTTTTCTCTTTTAAGAATGCAAGTATGAAGTAAAAAAAGGAACAATATAATTTTACAGAGAAAAAAGAAATATACAGACAGTTGAGAGGCAAAGGATTATTTTTTAACTTTTGTAGTCAGAAATAATCAGTTTTTAAAAAACAAATGATGATCCAAAAGATGAATTTATTTTCAGCATCTCTCTGATCAGTAGGCAAGTTTGGGTGTATACAGTACTAGGGAGAAATTTTTCCATTTTCAGTTTCACTTCAGTATCTACCAACACGAGTCCCTGGAGATCTCGGTGAATAATTTAATTCTTTCTCTAAAAAGGAAAAATGTCAACAGACGTTTCCTCCTCGAACAAGAAAAATAGAATGTCGCCTTCTGTCACAGTTTTACTTGTAGGGAACAATTCCATCTCCATTCCTTCTTATCTTTATTATATACACCACAGTTAAATTCAACAGCTACAAATATTTTATGTAGCCAATCAATAAATTTGCAAATGAAATTTCTACAAAATTCACAAATATTGAAAGTAGTATGTTTCATTCTTATTTCAAAATAGGTAAAACACATTATAACTACACAATTTTAAAAGTATACATATATGTACTTTAATTTTTAAATACATGAAATAATATGTTGTAATGGACATGAGAAGCTCGTGTGTACTTCCTTGGCTTTCTAGATCAGGATATATTAGTTTGATTTGAATATGCATCAGATGATTTGCTTTTGCATATATGTGAGAACAGCTAAATGGAATAAAAACTTATTTTTCATTCAACATTGAATATTAGAGAAGACCTAATATAATTACTTTTATTTTCACTCTTTAAAAACTGTTTCTGTGGATAGGGTGTCTGTTTATATATTAATTCAGTTTAATTTTTAAAAGCTGATTTTTGAAGATTTTTAATACTAATTTTCTAGTGATGCTGATTGTCTCCAATATGGAATGTAAAAATTTCAAAAGTATCCGAACTGTGGCTGATTCAAAGGACAATGGAAAAAGGTCATGGTTAGGCTATAGTTTGTTATCATTAATGGCTTATATATAAGAAAAAGAGCACAAGCTTTTTGTGAGAGATACAATTAGAATTAAAAAAAAAGGAGTTAAGCTTTTAATATCAGATGGACACCCTAAGAATGATTCACTGAAAGACATTGACAAGGATAGGATGAGAAGATGAAGAAAGTTGAGAATTACTCCATGAGGAGAATCTAAATTAGTGAGATTACTGACTTAATTATTGCATATATAATCCAAATCTTAGTTTAGTGACTTTCTAGTCTAATGAGGTAGTTGGGTAGTAATGCTATTCTGTTATGTCCAACGAAACCTGCTTCTAGAAAGTCATAATGACATACAATTGAAATTCTTAGGAAAAAAAGGGAAACCTTATCTTCCATCTTAGAATTAATACTGTGTATTAGTTCCAAGCCAGAAGAATGGTGAGGGCTAGGCAATGGTGCTTAAGTGATTTGCCCAAGGTCACACAACTAGGAAGTGACTGAAGTCAAATTTGAATCCAGAACCTCCTAGTTCTTAGTCTGACTCTCAATCCATAGAATGACCTAGCTGCCTGCATTCCACCAGACATTTTTCAGTTGATCTCTTTGGTAGCTCTCATGAAAAAGAGAGAATAGACATATAGCTAAATCTGGGCCAGAGTAAGGATTTGTCCTCATTATTCCTCCCTGATGTTTTCCAGGGAAGTGGGGAGTACTACTGTAAATCCATGAGAAGAAAGAAGCCTCAGGCATTTATTTCCTGATGAAGTCTTTTTTTGGGCAGCTTGAAGACAGGACAGGCCAGGACATGTCTGAATGAAGAGGACAGGAGAAGAAAGAAGGCAAAAGAAGTGAAAAGGAGCAGACAGGACAATAAAGAAAGGAGAAGATGACGCTCATGCAGTGATAGAATGAACTACTCTGAACAATCCTACAAGATCACCTTTGGGGAAAGAAAGAAAAAAACAATTAAGTGGTTCTATGTAAGATTCAGGTAGGAAAAGAAACCAGCTCTGGGGACACAAATGAAAGGAATATTCATTTAGTCAGTGAGTAAATATTAATTAAACACTTATTATGCTAAATGATGGGAAGGGGTTGGAGGAGAGGATGAAAGGAAGAAAAGGTACATAGTTAGGAAGCATTATATAGAATTCCAGAGTGCAGACTAGTGATAAAACCAAGAGATGGGGCACCCTGTGTTACCTTCTTTAATGGTAGTTCTAGGAAAGTTATCCATATTTCAACTCCCAACAGCTACGACTTCAGAGAAAGGGATATTCCAAGTTTATCTGAACCCTCCTCCAAAGAACCACAAAAGAAAAAAAAAAGAATCTCAAAACAAATTTTGGTGTAAAAGGACCAAGAGAAGACAGAGTGAACCAGGACTTTAGCCACAGAACATGTAGGATATGAAGAATCACCTTTCTTGCTGGGGTAAGAGAAGGGAGCAGTGAACCAGTAATGTGAGGAGTGACCAAGTACAAGCACATTCTGGGGAACTCAGCAGAAATAATAGCAATGCTCACAACACCAGGGGTAGATGGCAGCTGATGAGAGGAATCCAGATAAATCTACTGTATGTAGTACCTGGGGGAACCAGGGAACAATATATCCTCTAACCTAGAAATGAAGATGAACTTCACCATATAAGCAAGAACATGGAAAAACCCCATCTACCTCAAATGAACAAGAGATAAAGAAAAGGTTAGACCCTGGAGAGATATTTTAGCATCAAGGAAGACCAAAATACAAGCTTGGAAGAGGAAAAAATGCCAAATGGACTGCATTTCTAAGGCACAAATTCCATGCTGGAGTGATTTTCCAGGATTCAGATGTCTTTGAACATTATGAAAAGTTTAGAAGAGTTGCTTTGTGATCAGAAATTAAGAGATGTCTGACCTAGGAACCAACCCTCCTTAAATAGAAAATATTCCAAAGTGAGATGGGTTTAGGGGTAATTCAGTGTTTCAGAGACAGGAGGACTCAGGCATTGAGGTAAGTTCCTGGATAAGACAGCAGCTGAGGCATTATTGTGAATTTTTAAAGTCAGGATCAGAGCCAAAAGGGTTAATGAAGGCAAATTGAACTCTCTTCTAGCATTCTCATTTCAAATAAATTGTTTTTCGGTATCTCCTAAAATAAGTTTAGACTGATTATTCTTAGGAACTTAACCCATTACGATGGTGATGGTACACAAAAATAGACTATAAGAAGATAGTTTGGGGAAAAGTCTCCATTTAGCATGGGAAATAAAGACAAAACTGTTTTCAAATATTGTCCTATGTTAAAGGGATATGAGTTTGTTTACTTGACCCCAGAGGGAAGAACTAGTACCATAGTGGAAGCTAAAGGAAGGCCAATTGTAAATATAAATGAGGGAAAATTGCCTAATGATTACAGCTATCAATAATACATGAGGGGGGCAGATGGGTAGTTCAGTGGACTGAGACTTAGGCCTAGAGACAGGACGTCCTGGGTTCAAATCTAGCTTAGATACTTCCTATCTGTGTGACCCTGGACAAGTCACTTAACCCCCATTGCCTAGTCCTTACTACTCTTCTGCTTTTGAACCAATATATAGCATTGATTCTAAGGCAGAAGGTAAGGGTTTAAAAAATAAAAGAATACATTAGTTTAAATCTAAACTCCAACACTTACCAGCTGTGTGACTGCAAGCAAGTCACTGTCTAATTCAGTTTCCTCATTTGTGAAGTGAAAATAACAATAGCCCCTTACCTCTAGGATTGTTGTGAGAATAAAATAAGATATTTGTAAGTCACTCTGAAAAAAAATGCTAGTGATCATTACTTTATTTAGAATGATATGATCATAGTGATAATATATGTATAATCCAGTGCAATTGTTTGTCGATTCCAGGAGGGGGAGGGAAGAGGAGAGGGAGACAACATGAGTCATGGGGAAAGAATTAAAAGGAAATTTAAAAGAAAAAAAGAATGATGTGATTATAGATTCAGAGTTGGAAAGAACTTTAGACTAGGTATTTCCTCTCTTTATTTCAAAGATGAGGAAACAAGGCTAAAAACTTAAATGAGTTCTTCTAGGGCAGTGATGGCTAACCTATGACACTGGTGCCAAAGATGGCACACAGAGTACTTTCTATAGGCATGTAGCTTCCCTCCCTGCCCTTCTCCCCAGAATTCATTACTAGAAAGGTAGAGGGAATCCAGTTAAGCTGCTCCCTTTCCTCTCTCCACCACTCCTGACATCATTTTTTCACATCACCTGCCCCTCCAACCAGCAGTCCAATGAGAGAGATTCCTCCCTTCCCTGTGTGGGGTAACAGAGTGGGGCAGGACAAACCTGGCACTTGATGGGGAGCAGGGGAATGGCACTCGGTTTGGGAGGTGGGGTGAGGATGCGGTCCAGAACTCCATCTCTAAAAGGTTTGCCATCACTGTTCTAGATTATAACAATGCTAAGTGGTAGAGCCTGGATTCTAATGCAGGTTTTCTGCATCCAAATTCATCAATCTTTCTACTGCTCCATGTTTATTTATTTCTTTTGCCTATCTACTGATTTATTGTTTTCCCTAAAATATGTTTCTCTTATTGGGAGAAGGGAAAAGTGAATAAATATGTGTGGTCAGCAATTATGTTTTTTTTATCTCACTTTCCTCTTCACATTAAAAGAAAATCTGAGCAATGCTTTTCATATATTCCATCTCACTGACTTGTTTGCCAAATCCTGTTTCATGCTTCCTGACCCCTAATATCTGCTTGACCTATAATAATGTTTTCTCTCCTTTCCTATTTCTAGGCTTAGGGATTCTTGTGGTACTACACATCACTCACTTAGCTCTGGCTCACTTGATATCTCTGAAGTTGGCAATTTCATGGTACATCTGAGAAATGGTTTGATGAAATGAAAGACTACAATCACTGACTAAATTCTGTGCCATATTCCTTGATAATCTCATGTAAATCCATTATTATTCCTGTTGCTACACCCTCATTCAAGTCTGATTGCAATAATGCCCTAACAGGTCTTTTGTAACTTGTCTTACCTATTTTCCTTATTTTTGTTATACCATTATCAAATAAAGCTTTATTAGTTATTGGTGGGGCACCATTGATTAACTCAGAAATAATGATTGCCTCTGTCATTCTTATTTTCAGTAGTGTCCAGCTGTTCATGATCTCCTTTTGGTGTTTTCTTGGAAAAATATTGAAGGGATTTGTCATTTCCTTCTCCAGATCATTTCATAGATGAAGAATCCTGGTTTGCCCTTTGCCAAGAAAACCCGTAAAGGGGTTCATGAAGAGTCAGACACAACTGAAAGGACTGAACAACAATAACAACAAAAGATTCACAGGAGCCATTGAGAATCTGAGACCAGATTTGAACTTGGGAAGAGGAGTCTTCCTGACTCCCAACCTGACCCTTTATACACTGTGCCACCTAACTGCCTTTATTGTGGAAGAAATTTTTTGAAATAGGGAATGAAGTCTTCAGAACTATGTAAGAAGTGTTGGCAAATATGGTTGTCTTTATTTCTTTCAATCAGAATGTCTTTTTTACCTCAGAAAGATATTTATTTGTAAATGGGTTGGATAATCAATGGATCTCCACTCTTACACATAAAGAATACATTAGAATCTCTAGCCTTGCATTGAAATTGTTCCTAACCTACCTTTCTCACATTATTCTACCTTTATTTCCCCACAAAATGATGTCTCTTCTAGCCAAACTGGTCTCATCATTGATCCTTAAAAATCCATCCTACTTTTCTGCCTCTGTTCTTCTTTCATGTGTATTTCTACCCCTTTCTTTCTGACTAACGCAAATCCTGTCCTATGCCAAAGACCCAGAAAAAATCTCTCTCCTATGAAGGTTTCCCTGATTATAATAGTGCAAAATAACATCTTTTTTAAATGTTTAAGATAATAAACTATTTCTACTAGCTACTTAGCATTTATTTTCTATGTAAGTTATCTTTCTATTTAATATTATAGCTCTCCAACCAGGAAGTTTAAATGAAACATATCTAGAGCAAAGTTCCCTATCTTGGTCATTAAAAGACCTGGTTTCTAAGTCTCCTGCTCAGATGTCATGCTTCCCTGGGTAAATCACTTTTACTATCAGAGCTTAGTTTTCTTCTTCCTTAAAGTGGAGCTGATTGACTAAATGAATGCTGTTTTCTGCCTCTCAAATATTTCTTCATTTGAAATACACATAATAATCAAATATATCTATTTGCTGATTATTGAAACATTCCTCTCCATCAACCACATTGAAAGAACCAGAAATGTTGAGTTAGAGGTGACCTTACCTAAATTTATTTTTTACCTGAAAAAGTAGGGCCCAG
Source organism: Gracilinanus agilis (assembly GCF_016433145.1). Classification (NCBI taxonomy): domain Eukaryota; kingdom Metazoa; phylum Chordata; class Mammalia; order Didelphimorphia; family Didelphidae; genus Gracilinanus; species Gracilinanus agilis. The sequence goes on from NC_058135.1 coordinate 84,912,376, forward strand.
GGCTGCATGGAAAGCATAATGTGTAACTGAGGACCACAGGCATTTTTAAAAATGTTAAAAGCAACTTGAAGGTATGAAGTTGTCTGAGTTCCACAACATCACTTTTCCAAAGCAAAACATGGTTTGAAGATCCTGGGGCAAGGTGAATAGATAATTTCACCATTAAAAGAGGTAGGGCATCTGTCTGCTTAGCAAAGAAACCATTGGGATTGATAGACTGTATTTTAGCCTGTAGTTCTTCTAGTTAATCCTTATATTCGTCATCATACATACTTAATTCAATGGGTAAAATATAATGATTATGAACATATCATATACGTAGTAAAAAGGATTCAGTGAATGCACATGAGTAGGCTTGATGAAATGGAAGGAGTATTATTCCAAGAGTTAGTACATTTGAAACCTTATCTTTTCTCTATCATTAAATATCTGGGGAACCTTGAATTTGCATTTAAAATGCTTACTTCTCAGTTTTCTCCTCTATAGAATGGAAGGCTTGGACTATATTATTCTTTGTAGCTCTAGTATTCCGTGGCTTATGATATTAAATGACATAAACATAATCTATTTTAAAAGGGGTATTATAAAGGTTAAAGAAAATAGAATTATTTAATCCAGGAAAATAAACAAGGATTTTTTGCAAATAATAAAGAGGGATAGTGTTTGATTACAATCATACTGTTTTTCTCCATTTTTACCAAAATAATATTAAAGTTATATTATAATGTCATGGATTTGGGTAAAAATCATATAGCATTTAATTTTTAGCTTTACATTTATGGATGCCTTCCATTCGTCTTCTTTTCTTTAAAATGGAAAGATGAGACATACTTTTTTTTTTCTATTGAAGCCAGTATTTTAATAGGACCAAGCCAGAGTTTTTTGAAAACTATTTTGATGTTGAGCAGTTTGAGATTTGTATTGTAGTGACAGAATATATAGTTGAGAAGGATAGTAGAGTGTGGAAATCAAAATAAGAATTTGGCTGGGATACATGATGTATTGATGAAAGTATCATGCAAGATACTCAATCTTCCTCTTTTTAAGTCATATTTATTTTGAGGATAGAGTATCTTCTATGTTCAACTAGTGATGGAGCACAATGATGTTTCTCCCTCTAAGTTCCAAAGTTACAGAGTGGAGAACAGTGTTAGGCCTTTTCAGATGTCCAACTGATGCACATATTTTTGCTCAGAATATCAAATAAAATTTTAATTCAAGAGTCCTGTGGAAAAGAGTTTCATAAACACTGACTTAAGTAGACAAAATTTAGTGTTCTATGCCCTCGGTTTGCCTCATTCTTATCTATATGCATTTACTTATAGCTGAAAGAAATTCTGTAATTACACTTCTTTGACTAGTTAAGTTTCCTTATTTAAAAGTCTATAGAACAGTGAGATGACTTTTATTTCAATGACATAAGCATGCTTAAAATTTTTTTTAAAAAGATAATTGAACCCTACATGTTTATAAGCATATTTTCATGGATTTTGTTCATTCATTCACTTATATTTGGATGGAACTTTAATTTAATCAGTCTTCTTCATTCAACAGAAAAAGACACAGAGGTCCAGAGGGAAAAAAAAGTGGTTTTTTAAAAAAGATATTCTCTGATAGCCTCGTATAAAAGTATAAAGTGGCTTCATTGATCCTGGGAATATAATTATGGACTTAATATGAAAGATTTATGGCAATTATCTGCATCCTCTCTTTTTTGTTTTTTTATTTTATTTTTTAAACATTTATTAATATTCATTTATAACATGGTTACATGATTCATGCTCCTACTTTCCCCTTCACCCCCCGCAATCCCCCCACCCATGGCCAATGCACATTTCCACTGGTTTTAACATGTGTCATTGATCTGCATCCTATCTTTTTTATAATTTTTATCACCTTCATGAACCCAGAAAAATTATTTTGGGAAGTGAAATGCAATATCATACTACTTCTTGCAGTAAACAATGTCACTTCATCTTCTTGCTTAAGGCCTTACTAAAAATGCAAGAAAATAAGTGCCCAATTCATGCAGTTTTTTTAATTTAATTTTTCTTATTAATTTAGAATATTTTTCCATGGTTACATGATTCTTGATGTTTTCCACCCTACTTCCCTCCCCCTCCAAGAGCTGACAAGCAATTCCACTAGGTTATACATGTATCATTGTTCAAAACCTATTTCCATGTTATTCATATTTATAGTAGTGATCTTTTAATATCAATACTCTAATCATATTCCTATAGAACCATGTGATTGATCATACGTTTTACTTCTGCATTTTTATTCCCACAGTTCTTTCTCTGCATTTGGATAGTGTTCTTTCTCTCTAGTTCCTCTGTATTGTCCTGGATCATTGCATTGTTTCTAGAAGAAAAGTCTATTACCTTTGACTGTGCCATAATGTAACTCTCTGTGTAAAATGTCCTTCTGTTTCTACTCCTTTCACTCTGCACCAATTTCTGGAGTTCATTCCAGTTCACAAAGAAATCCTCCAGTTCATCATTCCTTTTAGCACAATAGTATTCCGTAACCATCAGATACCACAATTTGTTCAGCCATACCCCAATTAAAGGGCATCCCCATATTTTCTAATTTTTTTTCACCACAAAGAATGTGCCTATAAATATTTTAAAATGTCTCTTTCCTTACTATTTCTTTGGGTTACAAACCTAGCAATAGCAGTAGTATGGCTGGATCAAAGGGCAAACATTTTTTAAAGACTTTTGTGCATAATTCCAAATTGTCCTCCATCAGCAGTGTATTAGTGTCCCAATTTTGCAACATCCTCTCCAACATTTATCAATTTCCTTGCTGCCATATTTGCCAGTCTGCTGGGTGTAAGGTGGTACCTCAGAGTTGTTTTGAATTCATTTCTCTGATCTGAAGGGATTTAGAACACTTTTTCATATGTTTATTGATAGCTTTGATTTTTTTCATGTGAAAACTTCCTATTCATGTTCCTTGACTATTTGTCAATTGGGAATGGCTTGATTTTTTTTTTGTAATTTGATGTTCCTTATATATTTGGGAAATTAAACCTTTGTCAGAGTTTTGTTATAAAAATGTTCTCCCAGTTTTTTGCTTTCCTTCTAATTTTGGTTTCATTTGGTTTTGTTTGTACAAAACCTTTATAATTTGATATAATCAAAGTCATTCATATTACAATTTGCAATATTCTCTATCTCTTGCTTGGTCTTAAATTCCTTCCTGTCCCACAGATCTGACAGTTATAATATTTTATGTTCACCTAATTTTTTTATGATTTCAATCTTTATAGTTAAGTTATTTACCCATTTTGAATTTATTTTTGTATAGGGTATATGATGTTGATCTAAACCTGATTTTCCCCATACTTTTTTCCAATTTTCCCAGCAGTTTTTGTCAAAGAGTGTGTTCTTGTCCCAGAATCTTGGGTCTTTGGGTTCATCAAACACTAGCTTCATGCAGTTTTTTCAACAGGAAAAGGTCCCAAATCAGCCAGGCTTTCATAGCGATGAAGATGTAGATGAGTCAATATACAACAATAAACTATTTCAGAACTTATTTTCTCTTCTTGTTCCTTTAATTTATTTGTTATAGGCACTTTCAATCAAAAGAAAATTTCATAGTAGAAAGTCATACCATAGCTTCTGAAGTGTGTCTGTTCTGGTGATTTCAGAAAACTAGTAAAATTAGAGATTCCATTAGAAAGGAGTATGGGGAAATACTATTTGCAAGTTAAAGTTTTAATTATCTGTATTTAAAATAATTAATATAATCAAAATATTTCTGCAATGTTTCATCATGAGATGGTAGTAACACTGTATCCTTGAACACTAGGTCAAGAAAGCACAAATTCTGGTGCTCTTGTTAAAGTAGGAAGTTTATGTATTGGCTTGGTATCTGTATGTTTGTTGTCTAATGATCACTATGGGAAGGTCCAGAGAGCATCTTCATCAGAAATTGAGCTCCTCAGATAATTGTTTTTTCTAGCTATAGCAACTCATGAAACCATTGTCTACAACATAAATGATCTGAACTTTGTATTGGTAGAAGGATTACCTATATGCATAAACCATGAATCTTTGAAATACTAAAGAGTCTTGCAGCATAGTCTAAGTAGTACAACACTAGAAACAGGATTAGGAAGACCGTGGTTCCATTCTTCCTTCAGGTATTTTATAACTTTGATCTTGGGCAAGTCACTTAATCTCTCTAGAGTCATTTCCTTCATCTGTAAGATTTGAATAACATGAAAACATATGTCCCAGAGTTCTTGTGGAGATCAAAGTGGCATATTATCTGGAAAGATCTTTGTAATCAGGATAAAAAGAAGCATTTCTTAAGGGAATAAATACAGAACATTTATAGCCATGTGAAAGAATGCTCCAAATCACTGTTAACTAAGGAAATGTAAATTAAAGCAATTTTAAAATACTACCTCAAATTGAGTATAATAACAAATATGATGAAGAAAAATGATGTGTATTGCAGTAATTGGCAGATAATATTAAAATAATTCAAGGAATTAAAATTTTTAAGTTTTTAAAAAAATTGTAATAGCAAATTTCCATATGAGTTTTCCAAGGTGTCTCTCTTCCATCTGTAAAAGGGAATTCTTAATCTCTTTCTCTAATTTAAGTGGAGTCCTGGAGGTCCCTTTACCATAGAGATATGTAAAGATATACCAGCCCACAGTTAAAAGAAGTAGAAACCAGAGAAACAGGAAGTGAGATAAGAAGGGGTTATAAACAGCCAACATGAGGACTGAGAGAGGCTATTTGACCTTTTTTGAGTTGGAAGGTGGCCCTTGGGGGTTGGCTGCTGGTGGTGTGGGTTGGTGATTAGTTAGTGGTTGGGAGATATATATATATATATATATATATATATAGAGAGAGAGAGAGAGAGAGAGAGAGAGAGAGAGAGAGAGAAAGAGAGAAAGTCCAGCTGATCACCCTTCAGCTCAGCTCATCAGCCTGGTGAGCTGAGCTGAAGAGTGATTAGTTAGACTTTCTCAAACGGCAGTTATAGGTAGTTATAGGGTAGCTAGTAAGGAAATGTATTTCTTTATCTCTTTCCTATATTTCCCTCCTTTTTTCTATATTCATATTCATATTCAATATTCATTTTACTATATTTTTTACTTTATTTTATTAAAACTAAAATTGTTAAAAGCTGCTCACTTATTTTGTCAAACTACTAATTTAACCCTTACACTTCTTCCCTCCCCTCTCCCAGAGCTGACAAGCAATTTAATCTGGGTTACATGTGTATTATTTCACAAGACATGTTTCCATATAATTCATTTTTGTAAGTGAATAACATTATAAAACCAAAGTCCTAAAAACATATACCCAAATAAAGAAGTGAGAAGTCACATGATTCAATCTGCAAGGGAATTAAATTTTTTTAGGAAAAGTATAAACTTTGTATGGAAATATATAAATGAAAATATAGGAAGTTTACAGGAATTTGTAAGATATAAAGTATTTTAGACTAATAGACAGGACACTCTAGCTGTTCATCCTCGTCATCATTCTGAATTCCTTTCATTCATTTATTTTTGTGAGAGTGATATTTCCGAATACATAACTTTATCTAGAAATGGATTAGGATAAAGAAAGTAAAAGAAATATTCTACTAAATATGTCTGAGAACCTTGACTTTCAAAATATATCCACTTCAATGAAGCACTATTTAAATGAATACAAATTAGATTGACTTCAACCATCTTAATCATAAATTATATACTGCTACTAATTGTATTATGAGATCTTGTGAATATAGATTGATATTTAGGTATTTTATTTTGACATTAATATGTTTAATTGGCATATACTTTCTTACAATACGATTTTCTTGGTGATATGAATGTCATATTTCAAATTAAGACTAGGAACACAAAGCTTTTGGCAGGCCTCCCAAACCATTCCTCACTACTTACTTCCTTTCTCTTTTCTTTCTTGAATGCTTCTTCCTCATAGAAAGTAATGGAGAAAGTTTGAAAATACTACTACAATTAAAAGGACAAAAAGGCTATGTGGGTGGAAGCTTCCTTTAAATGTAGCCTGTCAGTTCAGAAATCTTGGATTTTTAGTGTCCTTGTGGGAAGGTTCTAGTAGATGAGGGTCATGTCCTGTTAAAACATGACAGGATGAGGTCCTGTTAAAAATGATCCCTTCTGCTCTGCTGAGTTTAACTTGTCAGGGAGTTCATTTCATTAGTCAAAGACAATGTGTTTGTAAATTTTCTTAACTATTTTCACTTCATTAATCCTTAACTCCTCCTTAAAAGTATACTTAAGGAGAGGAGAGGAGAGGACAGAGGAGGAAAGGAGAGGAGAGGAGAGAAGAAGGGGGAGGGGGAGATATGGAGAGAAAAATAAAAATTGCACTCTTCTAAAGGATCTTCCTCTCAGTCATTCCACTAACTTTTCCATTGAAGCACAATTGAGATTTTCCCTCCATTTATATTTTGGCATAATTTAATTCCACTGCCATTCAAATTTTAAAAGTTTCTTCTCTCTTTTAGTTAGGCACACAAAACTTTTGGATACATTCTGGAAAACTGATAGTTCTCTTCCTCATTTTTATTTTGCAATTGACCATATAGAAACTATAATATTTAGATAAATATGGGAATTAACCTCAACAAGGAATCCCATTTAATGTGTTAGAATTCTTTTTTTTTTCAAAATTATGCTTTCAGAACAAATGAAAAAGTAACAGTTTTGTGATATGTTTTGTCTTTGATTTCTATTTCAGTTCCTAACACTTCTATAGTTTTCTGAATTATAGTTTGTGGATTTGTCTGTTTGTCTGTTTGTTTGTTTTTTGGTCATTTATATTTTAGCTCTGGTATATACAAACTTCATAAACTGTAAAAGTTAGGCAAAAATATTCCCTGACTCTTTAGATATCTTACTGCTCCTTATGATGCTAATAATCTGTGCTCAATAGATTGGGACATATATCTAGCAGCACAGATGATTTTATATGTATTGCCTAACAGTTTTAAAAGTGTAAGGGCAGCTGGGTAGCTCAGTGGAGTGAGAGTCAGGCCTAGAGACGGGAGGTCCTAGGTTCAAACCCGGCCTCAGCCACTTCCCAGCTGTGTGACCCTGGGCAAGTCATTTGACCCCCATTGCCCACCCTTACCACTCTTTCACCTATGAGACAATACACTGAAGTACAAGGGTTTAAAAAAAAAAGTGTAAAATTTCCTTCCCTTCCCACATCATTCTCGTCCTATCTGCTTCTTCAATATTCCAAATGTCTATTTGTCCCTGAGAAGTACAGTTTTTCTTCTCTTTTGTTCTAGGAAAACTGTGTATACAAGAATTTAATTCTCACTCGGCTTTGAAATTTTTATGTTTTAATACTTAAAGCTATAGAAGTGATCTTCATCTCAAATCTTATTCTAAAAAAAACTCTCAGTCATCTTGAGCTTTCCCTTCCTTCCTTTGCAGCCTCAGCCTGCTGATTCTAAACTTTCTATTTTCACATTTTCCTTTTTTGCATTCATTTCACAGGATATCCTATTTTCTATTTTTTAAGTAGTACTTAATTTTGTCTTTTGAGGATCATTGTACAGAAAATAAATAATGCAATATTAATGATTCTTTTCATTATTTTCTCCCTTTAGTCATGTTGCATATTTCATGTATACTTATATATGTATCAGTTATTTCCCCCATAGACTATAAGCTCTTTGAGAATAAGGACTGTTTCAATTGTGACCTAGCAGAATACCTGATACATGGTAGGCACTTATAATAATATATACTATGACTGATCGATTGTTTTCATGATCAAGTTTAAACACAAGTAAAACATGGATATCCTTACTTCCAGAAGATCCAGAAGTAGTGTGAAGATATATAAATATATATGTATATGTATATGTATATATATATATTCAATATTTTCAAAATTATTCATTAAGCTTCTACTCTACTTTCTTGTCACAGATCCTCCAAAGTTATACCAGTGAAATGCAAACTTTGGGAGGTCCTAACTAGATAGAAAAACTCTGACTAGAAGGCCAAGGAACAAATTGTATGTTTATCATTTTCAAACTAGCCTAACCCAGATTAGATAAGTTCATAAGTAGAAGGCTGGCCATCAAGCAATTCCTTTCCTTGACCTAAGTAAAGCAAGAAGAAAATCTACTTATAAGAGGTCTAGTGGAAATAAATATTCGGTTTGAAATCAAGAGACCTTGGTTGAAAATCTCACCTTAAATATTCAATAGCTGTTTGACTAAAGGCAACTCATAAGTACTCTGAAATTCAGTTTTCTTAACTGTAAAACAGCAATAAAAAACTTTTAGAACCTTATGCAACAGGTTAGTTTTGAACAGAAGTTTTTTTTTTCTTTTTTTGTATTGTAAATTTGAAAAAAAACCTTCCATACATAAGTGAGTTATGTAACTATGAAGTGGCAGAAATCTCAGTGGAAATGTATATATTTTGTAACTAGGTACAGAGAATTGAGTCATGTTTCCATTATCATTCCTAGGGAATGTGGCAGTGTAAAATACTAGAAAATAAGAGATTCTATATCCAAGAATCTATCTTTTAACATGGCTTCTTCCATTTTCAACCTCTGTGGCAAAGTGATGACTTGTTTTCTTTGGGTCTTAGTTTCTTCACCTGTTAAATTAAGAGATTGAACTAGATGACTTTTGTATAGTCTTTTCCAGCTCTAAATCTAAATGTAAGGAGACATTGTTCAGGATATTAAAAGTAAATCTCTCTTTATGGAGGCTGTAGGAATGCCCATTGATACCTAACTGAATGAAATAAAATTTCTATCTCCTAGCAAGGGTATTTGTTAAACCATTTTATACTTCAATGTAAGTAACCATCTACCACAGAACTGATTAACTTAAAATCCAGAATGATACACTTATATTTGGGTGGGAATGAAGAAATTGTGAATATTTTGGCTTGTTTATATACATTTATTATGAGGCCATTTGTTTTCAGCTTTATTTCATTTGCTTTTATTTTGCTTTATTTCAGTGGAGAGAGATGTCTAATGAAAGTGAGAAATTAAAAAAAAAGAGTGATATAAAAATTTGATTGGATCAAGCTATTGTACATTTATCCTGGAAGTGGTCCTCACTTTAAATCTGAAATTTTGAATCTTGTCATAATAAGGATTGAATGGACATAATTTCCTTGGGAAAATTTTGTATATTCACACAGTCTCCTTCATCTTTAGGAACTACTAATATCACTTTTGGAAAAGTTCATATTCTCAGGCATTTGACTGACAAGTACTTAAGCATAGAAAATATCCCTAGTCCTCTAAATAAGATGAGAATGGTCATGCCTATATATTACATAGAAAATTGCAATCAAAGTCTTGAACAATTGTTGAACTCCCTGAAATTTCACACACACACACACACACACACACACACACACAAATTGTTCTGGCTAACTTCCTCTGTCCTTTTCAACTGAAGGCTTTATTTCTTAATATTATTTTTATTTCTATTTGCTTTATATTTCTCAGATCATTATACAATTTTTGTAGTGGTAGTAATTTCATCTTGTGGCACTTCAAACACTTTCAAAAGTAGATATGAAATTAAAATATGGCAGTGACTATTTTTGAGTAGTTTGAAAACTTGTTTGTATCAGCAAATTTGTGATAAAACTAGCTATACACTCTGCCTTTCTCCTCTTGCCTCTTGATTCCCATATCTATGTCTAGAAATATATGAACATAACAATATATTTCTTTTATGTCTGTTATGATGAGAAATAACAATAAAATGACATAGAACAGCATATCCGCATATTTTATGCTAAGTAATTTTACTATATTGTTATACATCAGTTTTCTCCTAAACACAGATTCTCAAGAATACCAAAGAAAAATGTGTTAGAAAAAAAAGGCTGTCTGTTTCTTTAGTTCTACTCTAATTTATTTTAAATTCCTGCCATTTGGTTCAGTAAAACTTTTATGGCTATTTTGTAGATTAGGAAACATCATAATTTTTAAACTCGTATTCTTTTTTTTTTTCTTTTACATTGCTATCATTTTTCAGTACGTCATCCTTCTCCTAAATCCTTTCTGGTAATAAAGAGCTCTAGTTACCATAGTTCAATTTTTTTTTCTGGGATGGTTGGACCAAATGAAAACTCACCAAGGGTAAATCATTATCCTTATCTACTCTATCTTCTTCTTTCTCCTATTGTGCACATCCAACACTAACCGAGGGATACAAGGTGAAACTTTGGAATTGTAAAATTTTCACTTCTCTGATTATTAAGAATTTAGACCATTATTTTTGATATGGCCAAAGAAAATTTTGCTTGTTTTGAATACTGTTCATATAAATGTCATGTTGTGAAAATGAGATTAAATTAAATACAAGAAGTTAATTTTGAAGTGCTATATAAATGGTAATTAAAGTTATTAATATTGCCAATAATAATATTTTCCACATTGGAAATTATTCTTTTTATATAGTTTCATCAAATCTTATCTTGAATATCAAACCTTTATTAGACAATAAGAAGTAGTTCTTCTCTTTTTATAAGGGTTGCACTGATTTTGTTAAGCCAAATCTATACAGAACTTAAAATATTTATTTGGTCTCACATGATTACTTTTTTACTTTGTTTGAATATGCATATACCACAAACTTAAATATAATAGTCATCTGCATCTATTTTCTTCTAGATTGTTTTAATTATTGTAACTTTAATAACATGATCATTTACATTAAGGTAGTTAACTTATATAGAGTCCATTGTGAGGCATGCAAGCTGTAAATTGCTAGTCTAAACCTTTTTTCTTGCCAAACATCTTTCCAGTTTGCCTAGCAGGTAATGTTGACTGGGAAATAATTCCCCCAGTAGTTTTTATTCTTAAGTTTGTCAGACACAAGGCTTCTGAGTGAATTGTTGGGGCCTATTTTTTATGTAGTTAGTTCTAAATGTCTTCTTATAAAAACAAATAAACCCATATCTAGTTCTGTCGATGATTATTACCTTGTAAAATATTTGAAGACTCAGTGTTGTGAGAGCTAGATAACTCAGTGGAAAGAGAGGATATCCTAAAGATAGAAGGTCTTGTATTCAAATATGTCCTCAGACACTTCCTAGTTCTGTGATCCTGGTCAAGTAATTTAACCTAAATTGTCTAGCCCTTACCACTCTTCTTCCTTGTAATTGATAATATCAATTCTAAGACAGAAGGCAAGTCCTTAAGAGAAAAGAGTCAGTATTGATTTGGCCTGCCATTCTCCTGTGTGTATATGTGTGTTTGTGGTGTGTGTGAAACACCTTTGAATTTAAACCTTTGTTCATAGAGATAAGCTGTTGTGTTGGGTTCCCCCCCCCTCCATCTAATTGTATAAAGTGTTTCTTTTATTGGTAGGGAAAAGAATCTGTGTAAAAGAGACGTGTTTATTTTTAATCTCAATAATCATTTTGTTTGTTTTTGTTTACAATTTTATTTTAATTCAGTTTTAGAATTCCATTTTGTACTAATTTGGGGATTATTAATTTTATGATTTCCTATGCTGTTTAGTATCATGCTCAATTCCATAATTTTTCTTTGCATTTTAAGTAGCTCTGTATTTTACATTTAAAAAAATGATCTGCATCCAACAAATATAATATTTTTAGGCTAAACCCTTCTACTGCTTCAACTTCGCTGAAATCTTTCATCTATAGATTTCTTTAATTCTTACTAATTGCTCAAAGACCAGAAGTTACAGCATCTCTGAATTCTTTCTACATCATATCAATCTAATAGAACCTTTTAATTCCTTCAGCTTTTATGATTCCTGCATATGTTGTTCATTTATAAATGCTTATATGTAAATGTAAATTGAAACTGTCATTGCCATAAACCAAATTGGATCTTTTCTTATTAGGGTCCTAAGAAAAATGTATTGCTTTGTTGATATTGTCTATATTGTTGCTTCCTTTTTTCCCTTATATTTCCTTATCAAACTTTATTCTGAAAGCCTTTTAAAGTCACTGGTCGCCAAAATTCTTGTTTAAGTAATTTCTATTAATGTAATAATTTGGTAAAAGATGAAGCTATGACTCCATCACATATATTCTTTCTTTGTCTTTGTTATTGTGGATCATATTTGCAATGACACCAGGAAGTAATAGTTTAGAATAAATATTTCTATCTTCAAAAATAAGACTAAGGATATTGATGTAGAAGAATCATAGATGCATAGATTTAGAGTTAGAAAGGGCTTCAGAGATCATGTAATCTGACTTGCTCAATTTATACATGAGGAAACTAAAGCTCAAAGATGAAGTATCTTGGGGTCATATAGAGAACCTTAGAGTCTTACAGAAGACCAAAGATTCAGACCTGGAAAAGACCTCAGAAGTCATTGTTCAAACCTCCTTATTGAATAGATAAGAAAACTGAGACCAATAGATTGCTACTTGAGCATAGCTAATAAATACCTAGGGAAGTTTTCAAACCTTGATATTCTTGACTCTTAATCCAGTGTGCTCTCTACTACACCATTTGTTCCTATTTCTATATTTCATTTTTTTTCTGTTTTGAAGCATAAATTTAGTATGTTTTCATTGTAATTAATTCTATAAAAATAAAATCACACACTGCCTTCATTTTGCCTGGACAAATTCATTATTTAGTAGAACTATCATCACATTAGTATGATGACTCTGTCCACCAGCAAAGATTATGACTTCATGATACCCGTCATTTTTGTCATCCTATGTTTTCCTAGCTATGTCTTTCTATAACTGTATTTTAGTTTGGACAATGACATTAGAGGTCTTTCAATGGTTCTTTTTATATATGTATTTCATGTATACTAGTATAACTTAAGGCTATTACTAAACCCCTATTCCCCATCAATATGCAACCTGTCCTGCCCAATTCCTTCTCTGCTCATCTGCTCACTTTTTTAGTAAGTTCCAGGCACTAGCTCATTAGATGGCAAGCCTGAGGAATGAGATCCAAGGAAATAAAAATTGCACATTCTTGAGAAGCAGGATAAGGGAAAATTTTTATTTGTGTTAGTAGCAGAGACTACATCTGACATTTCAAACTTTAGAGCAGTGCTTCACAAACTTTTTTGGCCTACTGCCCCCTTTCCAGAAAAAAATATTACTTAGAGCCCCTGGAAATTAATTTTTTTCATTTTAATAACAATTAATAGGAAAGATAAATGCACCTGTGGCCATCTCTGCCCTCTGGGATCACTGCAGTACCCACTGGGGCAGTAGCGCCCACTTTGGGAATCACTGCTCTTGAGCAAAAGAGAAATTTGTTTGCAAAGAATCACCTTTCAATCATTGAAAAATTCACCAGATCAAGAAAATCTTGATATATTTTTATTTCATTAAAATTTCCCAATTACATGTAAACATTTTAACATTCATCTTAAAAATGAGATTCTAAATTCTCTCTCTCACTCCCTCCACTGAAAAAGCAAGAAATATACTATTGTAGTGAGGAGCTGGGTGGCTTACTAGTTTGAGAACCAGGCGTAAAGATGGGAGGTCCCAGGTTCAAATCTGACCTCAGACACTTCCTAGTTGTGTGACCCTGGGCAAGTCACTTAACCCTCATTGCCTAGCCCTTGCCACTCTTCTGCCTTAGAACCAATACACGGTACTGATTCTAAGATGGAAGGTAAGGGTTTAAAAAAAGAAATATACTATTGATTATACTTATGAAATAATTCAAGATATGTATGTAAACATTGTTGATTATTATTCAATTCCAAACAAAACTGAGAATATTTGGCTTGAGGTTTCTGGAATTTATTTTTTCTTACTTCTAATGTTATTCCAGACTCATTAGCCCAGATGTGGTAGTTAATCTTTGCAATGGCAATAATTCAAAGATCAACTAGTATATTTAAAATTAATTGAGGTATAAAGTTGAAATGTAGAACTCATATTGTACTTTATTATCATGATTATATAGACAATCACCTACAGCTTTAGAGAAAACTACAAGTTTTAGATTTGAATTGACATATTTATTAGTAAGTACCATTGGCTAATTAATTAGACAGATAGCTTTGGAAAATAGGATCTGAGGAAATAAAAATAAAACAAAAGTTAATCAAATAGTTTAGTAAGGGAAAATATTTCTGAATTTGCAAATGTAATGGCCTTTTCTCAGTTCTTGTCTCTTTATTTATTTAACAGGATGGAACATGGTGGAACAGCTTCTCCTGAATTATATCACTAGTTTCATGGTTTTCCACTTTCCAATTTGACCAAAAGGATTGACCAATGTGACTAATCTTTAGGAATTCTTACAGAGAAATTGGTTGAAGCAACCCCTATGAAGTTTTTGAAGCATGAATAGGTATTCTGTAACTGCTTTTGGTCTATTATCCATATAGTAAACATTGGATCACTTTGATTAATGTTTCTTCAATAGATATTAGTTAACAAGAACTTTTCAGGGTTCGATTTCTTCATGCCTAGAGGCATTCCATAAAGTGAAGAAAGTATTATAGGGAGAGAGGTCGAAGGGGTCTCTGTTCTTTGCTTCATCAGTTATTCTCTCATTTTCATTGATGGAGATTAGAGATTGCCACTTTGTGAGTTTCAAAAGGCCACTAGGAGAACTGAGAGGTGGGTTTTTGGCAGGGTTTGCAGACAACCAGTTCAGCTTTGAGGCCCCATAGAACCTATCCCAGCAGTAAGTAAGGCTAAATATCATCCAACATTAATGCCACATTTGGATAAAAACTTGGTGGGACTCAGAAATTTTGTTAAGTCAAAGCCCATGACCAAATAACCTAATGGCCAAGTACAATTAAGTGAAAAAATTGTCAAAATATTCTTTTGGAGATTTTAAAATCTCAGTTTATACTACAACTTTGACATAAATATCCTTTTATAAAAGTTTATTTAGATAATTTATTAAATGGAATTGTGACACTAGTTACTAGAAGCTAACAATAGAGAGAACACAGTGGAATTGAGGCTCCAAATTATAGTATTGGAAAAAGGCAACTTATTTCTCTGGGGTACTCCTAGTACCCTGAAGAGAATATTTAGCCATCCTCTCTCTGGAAAAGTGAAACCAGATTATACTTGTTGCAAATCTTTACCCTTCCTTCTTTCTTTTTTAAAACATATTTTTTTCAAATTACATATAACAATTTCTACATACATTTTCCAAAATTTTTCATATTCAGATTGTTTCCTTCTCTTTTTCTTCCCTTCTTACTCCCAGAGATTATAAGCAATTTGATAATAATTTTATTTGCATTATTATGAAAAACATATTTCCATATAGGTCATTATTGTAAGAGAACACATATAAAACCAAAAACACACTAAAAACCCACAAATAAACTAACGTGAAAAATAGTATGCTTTGATCCAGTTCCAACTGCAGCAGTTCTTTCTCTGAAGATGGAGAGCATTCTTTGGATAAGCCCTTGAGAATTGTCCTGAATTATTTTATTGCTGAGAGCAGCTAAGTCTTTTACCATACAATATTTCTATAACTGTGTACATTGTTTTCTTGATTCTGCTTAATTTACTCTGTGTCAGTTCATAGAAGACTTTCCAGAATTTTCTGAAATCATCCTGTTCATCATTTATTATAGAACAATAATATTCCATCACCATCATATACCAGCATTTGTTCAACCATTCCCCCAACTGATAAACATTCCTTTGGATTTCAATTCTTTGCCACCACAAAACAAACCTACATATATATATGTAGGTTTGTATATATATATGTATATATATATAGGTCCTTACCCCTCCCCTTTTAATAAATTTCTTTGGGATACATACCCAGTAGTGGTATAATTAGATTAAAGAGTATGCAATTTCTAAATTGCCTTAAAAAATGGTTGTATCAGTTCACAATACCACCAATAATGCTTTAGTGTACCAATTTTGCCACATCCTCTCCAACATTTATCATTTTACTTTAATGTTTTATTAGCCAATTCAATAGATGTGAGGTGTTACTTCAGAATTGTTTTAATTTCTGTTCCTCTAATCATTTCCCCTTCTTTCTATTCATAAATTCGCTATCTAATTCAGTTCTCGATCATTTTCATGCTCATATTTAAACCAATGAAGAATATAAGGCAATTTCCGCAAGAATAATATTATTTATTAATGGGTACATGCGAGCCCATTAATAAAGAATGAGATCTTTTGCTAGCCTCTTCCACAAAAGAAAACTTGGAGTCCTGTTTTTTTGCTTTTAAATGAAGCTATTCCTTCTTTCTAATTGACCTGACAGTTTGACTTTTGGACCTCCCCTGTCAGTCCCCATCTTTGGATATTTCAAAGAGAAGGTAGACCAAAAGATCCCAACTTTTTCCTTATGACTTCATCAGGGGAGAGGTGGGTCTTTGATGAAATAAGGATCATATGGACATACCCTTCTTTTATCAGCCAGGGAAAATGTAGCTAATCCACCTTACTTTCAAAGAAGTCAAAATTCAACAGCTAGAGAAATGTGGGCAAAATCCTCTTTTCTGGCATGTTAAGAAACTCAATGCCCTAGTGCTTGTGATGTTCAGCTTCTTCTGACAATCTTTGGATAGAAACTATAAGTGAATAAAAGAGGTTTTTAGTGATGCTTTCCCTTACTTTGGGGGCCTACTTAGCCCAAATCTAGATGGTGTATTTAACAAAGGCAAAGAAAGATTATGCTTTCAAATACCTAAGGGAGAGTTCTTGATTATAGATAAAGGAGCAGATGTTCAATATGCATAAAATGGAAGATTTTCCAAGGTGGGGCATTTCTCTGAATTCCTTAGGAATAAAGGAATGAGGGAATTGTCTGAGCCTCAAAGAAAGAACTTCAGAAATATAAATATTTCAATATTTTTTTAAAAATCTTCTCATTACCCCTTGCCCACACTATAGCAGTAACTTCTTATTTGGATTTGATGCCCACGTTTCTTCTCACATATATTCATCATATGTTGCCAAAATGACTATGTTAAATGTAGTTCTGAATGTTACTGCCAAATACCAACCCCTCCATACCCAATATATTCATTCAAACATAACAGCTTCCTATTTATTTTAGGATCGAATATAAGTTCCTTTAATTGGCTTTTAAAGTCCTTCATAGCCTGTTCCCAACCTTCCTTCCAAATCGTAATACATATTTTTCTCATTCACATAGTCTATAACCCAGCTATACAGTACTATTTCCAGTTTCTCACATAGTATACTTCATCTTCTATTTCCATTCTTTTGCAATGGTAACACCTCCCTTACTCCAATTTTTGCAATCTCTGGTTTCCCTTTAGGATTAAGCTCAATTATTATCTTCATGAACTAAGAATGCCAAACCCAGTGCTTTGCACATAATGATGGTTAATAAATCCTTGTTGATTGATTGAAGTAATTAATAGTTGGCTGGGTGGATAAATGAATGAAAAAAATTATATTAAGTACTAACTGTGGGGATATAAATAAAAAAATATAGTTCCTACCATTAAGAAACCCATTTTGTCTTAATGGGAATATATCACATGTACAAAAATGGTAGGAAAGGAAGTATAATTTTGTTATGAAAGACATGAAAATGAAGAAAAATGTGAATATATTCAGATACCCTCTCCAGTAGCAATGACAACATTGATTTAATAAAATGAAACATGGTCAGAGGCATCACTGCTTCAGTAAGCCTTGTGAGCCACTGTTCACTGATCACTCATCACAGAAGTATCTGAGTGACCATTCTAGAGATAAAGAATTATTAAGTCTTCCAGGACATGGTCCCTCATTAATTGATTTTTTTAACTTACTTTCACAAAATTATTTTTGTAACTAATTTTTTCTCTTCTTTTGAGCTAGATTTAAAATATCTTTAAAATTATTTAAATGAATGTATTTACTCATTAAAGATTTTTAGTAATTAAATTATATTAAATACACTTTAGTAATAGTTAATATCTGTTATATTTATTAAATAGTGTAGTATACAGAATTGGGGAATATAGTTTTTCTAGCTTTGGCTGAGTTCCAAAAGCAGTTGGGCTTTTAGAATCTTGAGGAGAGGCAGTTGACTGGATCTTCCATGGAGGGAGGAAGTCAATGAGCAAGCTCTTAGATTATCTAGCTTCAATATTGAAATTTAGCCTAGCATTGATATATTTACTTAAGAAATTATTATTTTAGATAGACCCTTTATATCTTCCTTTCCTAATACCACCCTGCCATCCCTCCCTTACCTTAGTGGCTGTGGAGTTTATAAGGAGAGAAATTAGAGAGGAGTTAAATCTGTGAAGAGTTATCTAATTGACAGCATTATTTATAATTTAATCAAATCATTATTTATTCCCTTAAGATAGCATTTTATAAAACTGAGTAAGGCAGGTCCTTATTCAGATTCCATCTTCACTTCCCTTCCCCCACCTGAGGTTCCTGAGATAACTGATAGGGCTTTCCTTTAATCCACCTTCCTAACAAACATCCTTCAAACAAATAAACCCCTTTGTGTTTCAATAGTCCTATTTAGTGTAATTTGTCTGTTAGTTATCAAGAAGGAAGAAGAGGGAAAGAGACAACATACTCTGGGCTTAGAGGGAAGCTGGGCATCCATCTTGAAAGGAAGGTGTTACTTCAAAATAGGTCCCTTCCTGTGAAATTAACTAAAGCCTGTTTGTTAATTTCAGTCTAGTCTATTTCCCTCAGCTTGTGTTTGAGTCTAAGTCCCAGTCTGTAAGCCTGCAGTGTTAGTCCAATTAGTTTAACTTCTTTTCTCCCCAAAAGATCTCTGTTTCCCTTCTGTGTTATACTCCTGACTTCAGTACTATTATACCCTGAATCTCCTTTAATCCCAGCCTACCTGTAGCCTAGTCTATCCACTTACCAAGTCTCCAACATCCTCCTTTCAATTCCCTTATCCCAAACACCTTTCCTCAAATTACCCCCATAACAATAGTTAATAGAGAAATTTTTAAATATTAGATAAAAATATTTACTAAATAAAATTATCACATATAAGTGGGTAAAGTTTGTTTCTCAAATTGGTAGTATTCATCCCATGAAATGAACATTTGGATGCAAATATATTTATTTAAAAAAAGAAATATGATATGGTGTACAGAACCATTTTAAAGGTATTCCCTAGTGGTATTAAATTGACTGAAAATCTGGTATTTCAAATTATTGCTTTTTGATATTTGAGTAATAATAATAAATTAAAGTTCACATTTTCACTGTATGTCATGTTTCAAGTGTCTTCTTCACACATAACATTATGAGAAAGAGACAGACATTGGTACGTCAAAAAAGTAGAATAACTTGGTAATTGTCACATAATTTGTGTGAGTCAATGATTTAATATTATGTTATGGCTAAATGTAATGTGTTATTTCAAATAAATAGTGATCAGAATTAACAAAGTCTAACTCAGGGGTTGGCAACGTATGGCTCTTTCTGCAGGAGCCATGAAGTCAATTTTTTTTCAGGCTCTGTTACAGGAGCGGCACTGTGAGCACTGTACGGCTCTCACGAAATTGCATTTTAAAAAATGTGTCATGTATGGCTTTCATGGCCAAAAAGGTTGCCGAACCCTGGTCTAACTGGTTTCTAATCTTTTAGAGGAAAGAGAATTATTTCCTTTTCTGAAACCAAGACTTGATTATAGTAAGTGGATTCATATGAAGCATTTCTACCATAATCCATATGAAACGGAACAACTGGATAGATATACATTTAGTAGAATATGCCAGTTCTCAAATGTCTACCAGCTGTTGTGATGATCAAGTATGAATGACTTAATTATTATCAACAAGGCAAGGACCCACAACAACTCCAAGAGACTCGTGGCAAAAAAGGATATCCATCACCGTAGAAGGAACATATGGTATCTAATTGCAAATTGAAACATACCATTCATTTATTTTATTTCTTATATGAATTTTCCTTTAGTGTAAGCAATATGTGTCTTCTTTCACAACACGCTGAACATGTATATATGTTTTATAGGTAGTACATGTATAATATATCATGTTGTTTGACTTATGAAGAAGTGGGAGGGAGAGAGAGAACATGGATTATAGAATATCAGAAAACGAATATTAAAAATTGTTTTGGAATATAATCTTGGAAAGATACAATTTATAAAAATAAAAAGGCTACTAAATATTCCTAATCTATTGTATAAAGATTAGGATCATAGAATCATAATTTTAGATTGGGAATGGATCTTAGAAGTGATCAAGTCTAATCCTATTGGTTTTCAGAAAAATAAACCTAGAACCAAGAGATTAAATAACTTGCTTTGGGTATCAAAGGTAGTGAATGGTGGAGGCATTGTCAGATACCACATTATTTGTCTCCAAAATCCAACACTTTTTACTTGTTGTTATGCTAACTTCTAAACAGCCAAAGATCATGGGATCATAAACTTAGAGCCATGAAAGAAAGACTTTAAATGTCTTCAATTCTGACAACTGAGGCAAAGAGAATTTAAGTGGCCTACCTAGAGGCTTAGACGTAGTAAATATCTTGTATGATCTCATACCAGATCTTCTTGGTTCTAAATTTATGATCCCATCATCATTGTCAGTATATGCTACGTAGAAACTCATTTACATTGCACAAGGAGATTGATTAAATAAAAAGATCACATATAAGTGAATAAAGCTTGTTTCTCAAATCAACACTTATTCATCCTATGAAATAAATGGTTGGGATATGAAATTTCAAAAAAAGGAAAAGGAAATGCAAGTATTGTGGGGAAATTTTATTTTTCCATTTTTATTATAAATATATCTATGTGTAAATGTTTGTTTAAACATTTATTTTTAGGAAATATTTTGAATAATGAATATTTTATTAGAACTATTCAATGTTTTTTGATAAACGCTTTGGTAAATGTTGTTGTTAACTATTTTTTCTTAAAGTATGAAAAAATTATCTCAACTTACCACGGTTCTCATTATATTTAAAAAAGGGATGGCACCTTCTAGTAGTAATATCATAATTAAAATTTACCCATAATTGGATTATGTAATGTTTTGTAATGAAAGTTGGGGAAAAGATGTATTTTCTTTTATTTGCAAATTGTTTAGCAACAGCATGTGGTCAATACATTTACAATTGTTAATTGGATAGAACAATCAAAAATATGTTTCCTAAATATGACTTTTCTCTATTTGAATTACATTGTACTTCCTTGTATCACAGGGATACCTACCAAAATTAAGGTGAATCACTAATTTAAAAGAAACATACCTTTTTAGATGAAAAAAGGCAGAGTAGAGGCATAGAAAGTTTGAACATCTTTGAAAATCCTCTCCAAATAACCTTAACATAATGCTTCAAAATTAATACTTGAATGACAAAACCAACAAAGACACAAAGTAAAATATTTTTATATAGAAAATAACTTGAAAAGTAGGTCAGAGAGGGTTTGTTTGACTGTGGTGAAAGGAGAACATAGTCTGAAGACATCCTCATCTCACACTTCCTGTTCAAAATTCTGAAACAACCTGGATACCCTGAGAGCTTGCCTAAGTCAACAAGAGAGTAACACAATACCTAGCCCTTAAAATTCCAAACATTTAGCATAAACTGGCAGTGAAGTACCTGATTAAGCCTCAGCTTAAGTCTACCTGGCTGGTATAAGTCCAGAGGGGAAGACCAGAGCCTCTTCCCAAGCCTGTAGTGAGGCTCAGAGCCTCTGCCAAAACCCTAGGTTGGTCCCCAAGTCCCAGAAGAAGGTATACCACAACATTGTGAGCCATGCAAGCCATAAGCATGTCCAGAGGGAGACTAAATCAGCAGTGGGAGGTGGTTTTCAGAACTCCCAGTACACAAGCCATGACATCATCTTGGAAAAACTGAAACTTGCAGAAACCCAGAAAGAGAGCTGAAGATAGTAGCAGGGGAAAAAAGTTTATTAAAGTAGTCTTCTACACTGAGAACAGAGCTAACTTTTAAGATAAAATAAAAATTGAGAAAAGGCTATGAAAAGAAGCAAGCAAACAAAAATAAAATACCTAGCCATAGAACATATTTATGGAAGAGCAGTCTTGGTCAACTTCAGAAGGGGAGAATAAGATCAAAGCAACTACATACAAACTAAAAAGAAAAATGGGAATTGGTCTCAGGATCTGAAAGAAGTCAAAAAGAATTTCAAAAATCAAATATGAAAGGCAGAACTAGAATGGGGAAGAGAAATGAAAGGGATACAACAAGAAAAATGAGGTTAACAAGCTCACTAAATAATTTCCCCCAAAATTAGCATTGGACAAGTAGAATCTAATGATTTCATGAGACATCAAGAAACAACAAAACAAAATCAAAAGAATGAAAACAATAGAATAAAATATGAAATATAAAAACAACTTATCTGGAAAATAGATCTAGAATTATTAAACTATTTGAAAACTATGATAAAACAAAAAATAGACATCATGCTAAAAGAAATTACCAAAGACAATTGCATAGTCTTGTACAAAAGGGCTAAAAAATAGGAAAATAAAGAATCCACCAATAATCTTCTGAAATAAATCCCCAAATTACAACTCCCAGAAATATTATAACCAAAACTGAGAGCTCATTGGGCAAAGAGAAAAGAGTAAGAAAAGCAAGAAAGCAGTTATTCAAATGTCATGGAGTCATAGTTAATATTACACAGGAATTGTTAGCATCTACATTAAAGAATCAGAAGACTTGCAATATGGTATTCCAGAAGCAAAGGAACTAGATTCACAACTAAAAATTACCTACCCAGCAAAATTAGCTATATTTTTTCAGGGGGAAATGGTCATTTAATAAAATAAAAGATTTCCAATCATTCCTGATTCCTGATCAGACCTAAACAGAAAAGTTGGTATTAGAATACAAGAATCAAAAGAAGCATTAAAAAGTAAACAAGAAAGAGAAAATTGAAGGTATTCACTAAATTCAAACTTTTTACATGTTTATATGGGAAGATGATATTTATAACTCTTAAAAATGTTATCTTTATTAGGGCAAAGAGAAAGGGCATTGGAACGGTACAAATCATGTTCTGAGACAAAGCTAAAGCAAAAATAAATCTAAAAGAGATAAGGAAGAAAATTAAATCGTGATAAATTGAACCATAGACAATGAAGTAATTTCAATACTAAACACATATGCACAAAATGGTGTAGTCTCCGAATTTTTAAAGGAGAAATTAAACAAAATTCAAGAGGAAATAGACAATAAAATTACACAATGGGAGATCTCCACTTTCCCCTCACAAAACTAGATAAATCCAAACAAAAAAAATGAGAAAGAAGTTAAGGACGTGAATGGAATTTTAGAAATCTTACATTTTAATAGATTTTTGGAGAAAAATGATTGGGAATAGAAAGTAATATACCATCTTTTCAGTGTAAATGATGCCTACACAAAAACTGAATTAGAAACTGTATTAGAGCATAACAACTTCACAACCAATGCAAAAAAGCAGAAAAAACTAATAAATAAATAAACACAAATAAACTGTTGGTGGAGCTATGAACTGACAAACATTCTCAAGAGCAATCTGAAGCCTTGACCAAAGTGTCATCAAGCTGTACATTCCCTTTGACTCAGAAACACCACTTCTGGCTCTGTATCCTAAAGAGATCAAAGTTAGGAGAAAAGGACCTACTTATACAAAAATATTCATTAGCAGCTTTTATTTTTTGCAGTAAATAAACTAATAATGGAAGGGATATCCATCAACAGGGAAATGCCAGAACAAGTTAGGGTATATAATTATAATGGAATAGTACTAAACCATTAGAAATGACAAAGAAATTAAATAAAAATATTTGCAAAGACTTTTATGAAGTAATGCAAAGTGAAT
The DNA here is from genome assembly GCF_016433145.1 of Gracilinanus agilis. Lineage (NCBI taxonomy): Eukaryota > Metazoa > Chordata > Mammalia > Didelphimorphia > Didelphidae > Gracilinanus > Gracilinanus agilis. The sequence goes on from NC_058135.1 coordinate 84,936,168, forward strand.
TAATAGAACCAGAAAAACACTGTTCACAGTAACAGTAATTATAAAGGATGATCAAGAATGATTTGTCATCTATGTATTAAATATTATATAGTATTAACTATTATCAATAAGTCAAAGATTCAGGACAGTTCCAAGGGACTCATGATGAAAAGGTTATCAATAATTGTAGAAGGAACTAACAGAGTATGAATGCAGATCGAAGAATGCCAGTTTTCAATTTATTTTCTCCATGAATTTTCTCTAGAGTAGATAATATGTTTCCTCTTTTGTAACATAATAAACATGAAAATGGGTATCATGTGATCACAAATACTCAAACTATATCATATTACTTGCCATGTTAAGGAGGGATTAGGAGTGGAAGAGGAGAGAATATGAATCATTAAATGTAGGTAAAATAATTTTAATTGTATTTACATGTAATCTAGGAGAAAATAAATCATTTTTAAAAACTCACTGTGTCAACATTGGTGACTCACTTGACCTTGCTTTCTTCAGTTACCTCATCTGTAAAACAAGCTGGAGAAGAAAATAGCAAACCACTTCCCTGTCTTTGCCAAGAAAACCCCAAATGGGGGCACAAATAGTCCAACAAAGCTGAAATAACTGAACTGAACTGAAACAACAGTAGCAGCAACAATAACAAATGTACCTAAAGGAGATACATGTGAGAAGTAAATTAATTATTAGCCTATTTGGGAATCCATTCACAAAGCATCAGAAGGAACAGAAGAAACAATGGGTCTATGGGAAAACCAAGCTTTATTAATACAAAATATAAGGCAATGGAGAAAATATCAATAACAGGAGAATAAGAATTTTTATAATATCTATTTTTACTGGGCATTGTTTTTAGAGCTTTTTACAAATCTTTTCTTTGATATGATGGTCTCACAATGATTTTATAAGGTAAGCAGCTTTATTATCTCCATTTGACAGTTGAGAAAATTAAGGTAAATTGAGTTTGAGTGACTTGTCCAGGATAACACAGCCAATAATAATTTGAATCTAAGGGGGAAATCCAGCATATTAGCCAAGAAAAAAATCAAAATAACATTAAAAACACTATTTAAAAAATTTTGAAAGTGCCTCAATTGGTTTTCTAGTCTTCTTCCATCTAGACTTTCATCTTTGTTCTTGATTCCATTTTTCAATTGTCCATGGCAGCCCCCCAAATAGGTTAGCATTTTAGCAGCAATTTCAGAGTGAATCTATTTCTTTGGTAAGGATAAGGATGTCCAAAAAATTAAAAGTAAGTCATATTTTGGTATTTATTTCTAAGCAGAGGTAAAAAAGAGGAAAAAATTAGCAAGAGAAAGAGTGAGAGAGAGATTCTAAATGAATAATTCTTCATGTCTTATAACTCTATAGCTCAAAGGTCATAGAACCAGAATAGATGTGATCTTTCTCTCAGGACTCATTAGGATAATTACAATTCTATCCTGAAATGTATTACAGATGCTCTCTCTCTCTCTCTCCCTCGATTATTCTGCTTTTAACCCTGTTAATATTTCTGAGTGGTTCCTTAAAGTCAGAGGTTATAGACTGACCAATAATCCAATAATTAGCTAAACTCTTTTTATAAGGGGTTTTCTTTAAGGTAACTATATGACAATTTCTCCCGATTCATAATAAATTCTGTTCATTTTGCAAATTCAAATACTTAAAACATTAATAATTTCTAAATAATCACAATCACTAGGTAGAGCTTTGGCTAATTGAAGTTAAACATTTACCATGTTGTAATTAATAAATACAGACATAATAGAGATAAATATAATAAAAGCGAATCTTTCCGTTATCATTGTTAGAATGCTGGTAGCCATGATTCAATATACCTATTTATAAGTATTATTTTACTTATTTTATCTATATATAACTAACTATATTGGGAAACATAGACATATGTGTATGTATATACACACATTTTTTTCTGTAAGCTTCACTTATATTTTACTGATGTGGTTTCTCTTCTGTCGATATTGTCAGATATTTCTAGATGATTGTTATTAATTTAAATAGTAAAAATAATCATTACTTTGCTTCATGAGTTTTTTTCTTATATAAGAGCTATGTGTTTTTTTACCACATGAAAAATATGAAAATAGGTATTGTATGATAGCATATGTATAACTTATATAATATTACCTGCCATCCCAGGGAAAGGGGAGGTGAAGGAGGAAGGAAGAGAATATGGATTGCAAAATGTCTATAAACAATTATTCAACGTTTTATTGTAATTGAGAATTTAAAAAATACTGATTGCCCTGTGGCTTTCCTTCTGGAATTATACTTTATTTTAATTTGTTTATTTTTTGCCTCCACTAACATTATTGTTCAATGTCTTTTTTATTCTTGGTGCAACGGTTTGTACAAACTAACACTGATTACAAAGTTCAACCAAACTAAAAAGACTTTTAAGTTCTAGGGACCCGTTCCATGTTGGAGAGGAGCACTGGTGGTCAGCCACAAAGGAGCAGGAGCCCTGGTAACATAGGACCACATCAAAGAAGCTACAGGGGACTAGGGACCATTTCAATGTAAAAATCAGGATGTGAACCAGGAGAACATTATTCATACTTCTCCCAAGATAGCACCTTAGAAGCACCAAAACCCTGCAGAACTACAGAATTTGATCTGAAACAGCAACATAAAAAAGCCTGAAGCTTATAACAATGCCTCCTTATTTCAAAGTGAGCAGAACCCAAGTTTAGCATGAAGTTCAAAGTAAAAAAAATAAAACTAGGAGCTGGCTCTATGAAACAACAACAACAACAACAAATAAAATAGATAAAACATTGCTAAATTTGATTTAAAAAGATAGAGAATCAGATTACCTGTATCAAAAATGAAAAGGGAGATTCTAATGAAAAGGAAATTAAAAAAATTATTAGGAATTATTTTGTCCAGTGACAATAAATCTCATAATCAAGGTGAAATGGTTGGATTTTTTTAATAAACCCTTACCTTCCATCTTGGGGTCAATACTGTGTAATGGCTCCAAGGCAGAAGAGTGGTAAAGGTAGGCAATGGGTGTCAAGTGACTTGCCCAGGGTCACACAGCTGGGAAGTATCTGAGGCCAGATTTGAACCTAGGACCTCCCATCTCTAGGCCTGGCTCTCAATCCACTGAGCTATCCAGCTGCCCTCTGGATATTTTTAAAGATAAAAATTGCCTAGATTAACAATAGAGGAAATAGAATACTTAATTAATCTCATCTCAGAAAAAAAAATTGAACAAGCCATTAATGAACTTTTAACGAAAAAACCCCAAGGGTCAGATGGATTTACAAGTGAATTTTATCATACATTGTTCAAAACCTATATCTTTGTTATTCATATTTGCAGGAGAGTGATTCTTTAACATCAAAACCCTAATCACATCCCTATCTCACTATGTGCTTGATCATATATTTTTCTAATGCATTTCTGATTCAGTTCTTTCTCTGGATGTAGATAGCATTCTTTCTCAATAGTTCCTCTGGATTGTCTTGGGTCATTGCATTGCTACGGGTAGAAAAGTCCATTACATTTGATTGTGCCATAATGTATCAGTCTCTCTGAAAAATGTTCTCCTAGTTCTTCTCCTTTCACTCTGCATCAATTCCTGGAGGTCATTCCAGGTCATATTGAATTCCTCCATTTCTTTATTCCTTTTAGAACAATAATACTCCATCACCAACATGCACCACAATTTGTTCAGCCATTCCCCAATCAATGGACACTGCCTAGTTTTCCTTTTTTTTTTTTTGCCACCACAAAGAGTGCAGTTATGAATATTTTTTACAAGTCTTTTTCCTTATTATCTCTTTGGGGTACAAACCCAGAAGTGGTATGGCTGGAGGAAAGCATATAGGGGTCTTGCTCTATAACCAGAGACTAATCTGAGTGGCCTAGGGAGGTCGTTGGATGCAAAGAATGAAACAGATTGGAAGCACGGCCTGTTAGCTCATAGTGCTCCATCTTTATGGAGTTCTTGAGTCAACTTTATACTGGTTTCAAACAAAGAACACAAAGAAAGAGTCACAGCTGTGAAGGGATTGCAAATCATACAAAAGAAAATCCTTGGAGGCTTCAAAGTAAAGGTAGAACAGGGTCCAAGGCCAAATTTTAGCAGCCTGGATATCAGCAAGCAAATTCTGAGAATTGTAAATATATTCTATAGATATCATAAATGAATTGAGACTTGTATTTTTTATTGGTAGGACTGCACCTGGCTGGATGAAGTCTTATCTAGCTGTAATCTTGGCTGATTTAGGAATATTCTTAGAGTTTAGGGATCTTAATTTTCTTGTAGAGAAATTGTTAACCCAGTAACTGCTGGTTTATTTAAAGCTTTCCAATGGGACCTATAATGTTATTAAGAAAAGGTGTGGATCTGAAAAAGAGTCAAAAGAGGAATCTCAGATTTTTATCTTAGATATCCCACTCCGGTCTCAACCCTGATAGGGAGAAAAGCCAATATATGGCTCTGCTGGTCTGTATTGATCTTTTGAGGGGGTCCAGATAAAAAATATCTACTTGAGATTCTAATTTCTCTCAATAGCTCCCGACAAAAGCATAGATATTCATTTAAAGCCCTTTGTACATCTAACCTCCAGAATGATTAGAACAATTCACAACTCCACCAACAGTGTATTATTGTCCCAATTTTGCCATTTCTTCTCCAACATTTATTATTTTCCCTTGCTGTGATACTTGCCAATATGCTAGGTGTGAGGTGGTACCTCAGAGTTGTTTTAATTTGCATTTCTCTAATCAAGATGAATTTAGAACACTTTTTCATGTGCTTATTTATAGTTTTGATTTCATTCTGTGAAAACTGCCTATTCATGTTCCTTGACCATTTGTAGATTGGGGAATGCCTTGTTTTTTTGTAGATTTGACTTAGTTCCTTATATATTTGGGAAATTAAACCTTTTTCAGAGAATTTTATTATACAAATGTTCTCATAGTTTGTTGCTTTCCTTTTAATTTTGGTTGCATTAGTTTTGTTTGTATAAAAGTTGTTAAATTTGATAGAATCAAAGTCATTTGTTTTAGATTTTGTAATGTTCTCTATCACTTGCTTGGTCTTAAATTCCTTCCTTTCCCAAAGATCTGACAGGTGTATTGATCTATGTTGACCTAAATTATTCATGATTTCACTCTTTATATTTAAGTCACTTACCCATTTTGAATTTATCTTGGTATAGGGAGTAAGATGTTGATCTAAACCTAATTTTTCCCCATATTGTTTTCCAATTTTCCCAGCAGTTTTTGTCAAATAGTGAGTTCTTGTCCCAAAAGCTGGGGTTTGGGGGTTTATTAAACACTAGCTCACTGAGGTCTTTTACCTCTAGTTTATTCCATTGATCCATCCTTCTGTCTTTTAGCCAGTACTATATTGTTTTGATGATCACTGCTTTATAGTACAGTTTAAGATCTGGTACTCCTAGAGTCCCATCCCTCACATTTTTCCCCATTATTTCCCTAGATAGTCTTGATTTTTTTGTACTTCCATATAAACTCTGTTATAATTTTTTCTAATTCTATAAAAAAGTTTTTGGTAGTTTAATAGGTATGTCACTGAACAAACAGATTAATTTGGGTAGGATGGTCATTTTTATTATATTAGTTTGTCCTAACCAAGAGTAGTTAATATTTTTCCAATTGTTTAGATCTAGTTTTAATTGTGTGAAAAGTGTTTTGTAGTTTTGTTCATATAATTCCTGTGATTGTTTTGGCATATAGATTCCTAAATATTTTATATTGCCTAGAGCAGTGATGGGCAAACTATGGCCTGTGGGCCATATAAGGCCCCCCGAAATGTTCTATCTGGCCTCCAAACATTATTCCTAATCTGACAAATACGAGTTAGGATACAACAAAATGAAACTTCCAAAGAGTTGCCTTAGAAACAGACTGACAGATGAGTATTTCCTTTCCTTTGGCCCTCTCTTTAAAAAGTTTCCCCATCACTGTCTAGATTGATTTTAAATGGAGTTTCTCTTTCTAACTCCCGCTGGTGGGTTTTGTTGGAAATATATAGAAATGCTGATGATTTCTGTGGATTTATTTTGTACCCCGCAACTATACTAAAGTTGTTAATCATTTCTACTAGCCTTTTCGTTGATTTTCTGAAGTCCTTTATGGGTCCATCATATCATCTTCAAAGAGAGACAGTTTAGTCTCCTCACTGCCTGCTTTAATCCCTTCAATTTCTTTTTCTTCTCTAATTGCTACTGCTATCATTTCTAGTACAATATTGAATAAAAGAGGTGATAATGGGCATCCTTTTTTCAAACCTGATCTTATTGGGAAGGCTTCCAACTTGTCCCCATTGCAGATGAAAATTGATGGTTTTAGATATATACTGTTTATTATTTTTTAGGAAAATTTCTTCTATTCCTATACTTTCTAGTGTTTTCAATAGGAATTGGTGTTATATTTTGTCAAAGGTTTTTTTAGCATCTTTTGAGATAATGATGTGAATTCTGTTAGTTTGAATATTGATATGGTCAATTATATGGATAGTTTTCCTAATATTAAACCATTCTTTCATTCCTAGTATAAATCACACCTGATCATAGTGAATAATCCTTGTGATTACTTGATGGAGTCTTTTTGCTTGTATTCTATTTAAGATTTTTTCAACTCTATTAATTAACGAGATTGGTCTATAGTTTTCTTTCTTAGTTTTTGGTCTGCCTGGATTTGGAATGAGTATCGTATTTGTGCCATAAAAGGAATTTGGGGAAATTCTTTCTTTATGTATTTTGTCAGATAATTTGTATAGTGTTTGGATTCGTTGTTCTTTAAATATTTGATAGAATTCACTTGTGAAAAGATTTGGCCCTGGGGATTTTTTCTTAGGAAGTTCCTTGATGGTGTATTCAATTTCTGTTTCTGAGATGGGATTGTTTAAGAATTCTATTTCCTCTTTTGTTAATCTGGGCAATTTATATTTTTGTAATTATTTACTCATTTCACCTAGATTGTCATATTTATTGCCATATAATCGAGCAAAGTAGTTCCTAATAATTGCTTTAATTTCCTCTTCATTAGAGGTGAGATTGCCCCTTTCATCTTTGATACTTTTAATTTGATTTTCTTAGTTCTTTTTTTTATTAGATTGACTAGTACTTTACCCATTTTATTTGTTTTTTCAAAATACTAGATCCTAGGGTTCCGGGTTAAGATGGTGGCAGTGTAAGAAGCAGCTCTTAACCTCTCCTGACCAAAACACACAAAACTCCTCAAGGGGACATAAAAACAAGTCCAGACGAACTGAGGAACCCCACAACAGGGCACAGCATGGAAGGCATGTGGAATCGGGGCATTTCCATGCTATAAAGGGGTGAAACAGCTCTCACTAAATTGCGGGCTGAGTAACCACCCCACCCCTAACCCCTCCACACACAACACCTATAGAGCCAAAGCCAGCTAAAAAGAAATAGAGCAAGTATTGGGCACCCATCGAGTCATTGGCAGCTCCAGGGCCTGTTCCTGAGAGCAGCAAGATTTGGGACCCCAAAAGCAGGGGAGTGGGCAGGTCAAAAAAAAGGGAGGGGAGAAGAAGGGGGAGGGAATTCATAAGGCCTTTAAAAACAAAAAGAGGGGGAAAATAAGGGAGGGGGTAGAAAGGGAAGTTAATCAAGGGAGGGGATAAGGGATAGCGGCTCAATAGCTAACCACTGGTTTAAAAGGAAATAGCATAAGAAAAATGGGGTAGGAGTAGGGGAGGATACGAAAATGTCAGCAAATGTACAACTGATGATTATAACTTTGAATGTGAATGGGATGAACTAGCTCATAAAACGGAAGCAAATAGCAGAGTGGATTAGAAACCAAAATCC
>NC_058135.1:84949005-84993690 GCF_016433145.1 Gracilinanus agilis
AGTAATGAATGTTGGAGGGGATGTGGCAAAATTGGGACATTAATGCATTGCTGGTGGAGCTGTGAACTGATCCAGCCATTATGGCTGGCAATTTGGAATCATGCTCAAAGGGCTAAAAGGGAATGCCTGCCCTTCGATCCAGCCAAACCATTGCTGGGTTTGTACCCAAAGAGATCATGGATAAACAGACTTGTATGAAAATATTTATAGCTGCGCTTTTTGTGGTGGCAACAAATTGGAAAAGGAGGGTATGTCCTTCAATTGGGGAATGGCTGAACAAACTGTGGTATATGCGGGTGATGGAATACTATTGTGCTAAAAGGAATAATAAACTGGAGGAGTTCCAGGTGAACTGGAGAGACCTCCAGGAACAGATGCAGAGCGAAAGGAGCAGAGCCAGAAGAACATTGTACACAGAGACTCATATACTATGGTAAAATTGAATGTAATGGACCTCTGTACCAGCAGCAATGCAGTGACCCAGGACAATTCTGAGGGATTTATGGTAAAGAATGCTGCCCACATTCAGAGGAAGGACTGCAGGAGAGGAAACATATAAGAAAAACAACTGCTTGAATGCATGGGTCGGGGTGGACATGATTGAGGGTGTGGACTCGAAACTACCACACCAATGCAACTACCAACAATTTGGAAATAGGTCTTGATCAAGGACACATGACAAAACTAGTGGAAATGTGCATTGGCCATGGGTGGGGGGAGTGCAGGGGGTGAAGGAGAGACTAGGAGCATGAATCATGTAACCATGTTAAAAATGAATATTAATAAATGTTTTAAAAAATACCAGATCCTAGTCCTATTTATTAGTTCAATAATTCTATTACTTTCAATTTGATTAATTTCTCCTTTAATCTACAGGATTTCCAATTTTGTTTTTAAGAGGGAATTTTTAATTTTTTCTTTTTCTAATTATTTTTAAGTTGTAAGCCCAATTCATTGATCTCTGTCCTCTCTATTTTGTTGGTATAGCCACTCAGGGATATAAATTTTCCATGAATACTGCTTTTGCTGTATCCCATAGTTTTGTTTTTTTTAATGATGTCTCCTCATTGTCATTCTCTTTAATAAAGTCTGTAATTGCTTCTATGATTTCTTCTTTGATCCACTTGATTTGAAGAATTAGATTTTTTAGTTTCTAATTAACTTTAATGACCCTTTCTATGGACCCCGGCTCATTATAATTTTTACCACATTATGATCTGAAAAACCGGCATTTATCATTTCTGGTTTTTTTGCATTTGTTTGCAACATTTCTATTTCCTAGTACATAGTTGTTCTTTGTATACATACCATGTACTGCTGAGAAGAATGTATATTCCTTTTTATCCCTGTTCAGTTTTCTCCAGATATCTATTAAGTCTAATTTTTGTACCATTTCATTTATTTCCCTTACTTTTTTCTTATTTACTTTTTTGGCTCAATTAATCTAGTTCTGAAAGGGGAAGGTTAAGATCTCCCACTAGTATGGGCTTTGAGCTCCTACAATTTTTCCTTTAGAAATCTAGATACCATACCATTTGGTGCATAGATATTTAGTAATGATATTACTGCATTGTTTATCATATCTTTGGACAAAATGTAATTTCCTTCCTTTTCTCTTTTAATCAGATCAATTTCTATTTTGGATTTGTCTGATATCATTATTGCTAATCCTGCTTTTTTTTTTACTTTAGACAATGCATAATAAATTCTGCTCCAGCCTTTTACCTTGAATCTGTATGTGTCACGGTGCCTCAAATGTGTTTTTTGTAAACCACATATAGTAGGATTCTGGTCTTTAATCCATTCAGCTATTCACTTTCATTTAATGGGTGAGTTTATCCCATTCACATTAAGTGTCATAATTACTAACTGTAAATTGCTCTCCATCTTATTATCCCCCTTAAATCCTTCTCTATTCCCTTTCACTCTATTCCTTCTTACCAGTATTTTGTTTTGTTTTTTCTCACCTTCCCAATTCCCCTTCCCTTCCATTATCCCCTGCTTCCCTTGTCTTGTTCTCCTTCTATTCCTCTGTAGAGTAAGATAGAATTCTATGCCCCACTGAGTATACTCATTATTTCCTCTCTGAGCCAATTACGGATAAAAATCTGGATGCTATACCATTTGATGTAAATATATTGAGTAGTGATATTTCTTATCAAGATGTAAATACCTTCCTTAACTCTTCTAATCAGATCTATTTTTGCTTTAGTTTTCTCTGAGATCATGATGGCTACTCTTACTTTTTTTTGGTCTCAAAGGCCAATAGATTGAGCTCCAGCCTCTTACCTTTACTCTGTGTGTGTCTACCGGCATCAAAATTTTCCATTTGATCCATTCTGCTTTTCATGGAAAACTTCTCTTCATTGGGTTTCTTTGCTTTTTTCCCCAGTAGGTTCGATCTATTTTTTTAAGAAAATTATTTTTTCATTGGATTTTTGGGTCTTTTTTTCCAGTTGAACAATTCTTTTTTAAAGCTTTTATTTTCTTTTTGAATTATTTTCAATTCTTTTTCACATTTTTCTTCCCATTTTTATTCAACCAGTCTTAATTTGATTTTTTAAATTCTTTTTTGAGTTCTTCCAGAGCTTGAGAACAATTTCAGTTTTCTTTGAAATTTTATATGTGGTCAGTACATGGATTTGTTTTGCCCTAGGTCAAGATCTTCACTGCAGTGCAGGCATCAAAGGGCCAAGTGCTATTGACTTCTGGACTTCACTGGGGGTTGGTGCCAGGAACTGAGACTCCAAGGGGTACTTCTGGGGTTTGGGATGCTCTGTTGTGAGTAGTGTAGGCAGAGTCCCAGGATCCTGAATTTCACCTATGCCAAAGCTAGGAAGGTAGATCAGTAGGAGGAGAGTCGGGGATAGTTGGCCAGCATTCCTCTGTGTGCAGTTTTACTTCTGGTTCCCCCCTTATCCTGTGAAAATCTCATGAAAATTGACCATCTCTGCCTAGTTCTCAAGTTCACCCAGTGGGAGAACTCTCTCACTCAACCTTGCTATTGGTTTTGACTATTGAACTTATGTGGTACTTTTTAAAGAAAGATTTGGAAGGATTGTCAGAGTGGTTTCAGCTTTTGCTGCTACTAGTAACCATCTTGGCTTCACCCACTATGCCATTTCAAAATAAAAATAAACACCAAGTTAAACTATCTGCAATTAATACCCAATATAACACTCCTTGCAATCCTGTACCATTATCTTTCTGAATTTCAGTATCTTCTCCTGTGGATAGGTATAATAATAGTAGCAATTTCTCTGTGTTTCTGTGAGGATCAAGAAAGGTAATATATTTAAAATGGTCTGTATAGAGGATTCACAGAGAATTAGTACTACTGGATTGAGGACTTGCTGAGTACTTTTCAGGCCAGCTTAGACAACTTTGATGTCCACCAATCACTCAATTCTCATCTATGGCGCCATGAAGATACTAAAACTGAGTTGACAGATTATGAGCTAAACTAGATTGTGGACAACTGACATGCCTCAACCTGACAGTGAATTAAGGAAATGCCTACCTCAAACATGTAAAGAGTAATGTGAGAAAAATGTATTCCATTGGCTATGAAGAATAGTTCTGTGGTATGCTTAGAATCTGATCAGTCATCAAACATGCCAGTCATCCACTGTATTCTGGGCAATCACTAGTCATCCTGATTTTAGTCTTTGCACTAGACTTCAATGATTTTGGAAGAGAAAGTGAGAGTGATGAGTTTTCACAACTCTGACTCACTTAAATACAATTCATGTGCAAGTCTAGACACCTTGTGTATCATTAGTCCTCTTTGAAGACAAAGGAGGAACACTAATAAAATATAAATTAATCTGAAAGTCTTAAAATACTATTCAATTGCGAGTTATTGTTGTCACCATGCATCATATTGGTAGTGGAAATGAAATTATTGATATATCACCTTATTATCACCACTATAATTCATTTCCCTGCTCTCTTAAATTCAAGCTAATCACTTGCAATGGGAAAAAGCAATCCTGAATGGCATCACAACACCACCAAATACCTAATCCTTTCTTCATTAGTACTCCACTGTAATCACCTCTTCACTTCAAATTCACTTCCAGAAAATATTTTTTTTACTAAATTCACTCCATGGCCTCCTTGTTGTTGTTATTGTTCAGTCATGTCCAAACAGTCATGATTTGGAATTTTCTTGGCAAAAGTACTGAAGTGGTTTGCAATTTCCTTCTCCAGTTCATTCCACAGATGAAGAAACTGAGGTAAACTGTGTTAGGTGACTTGCCCATGATCAAAGTTCTAGTAAGTGTCAGAGGTCAGATTTTAACTCTAGTCTTACTGACTCTAGGCCCAGCATTCTATCCATGGCACCACCTAGCTCTGCTTTACTAAAACCTCTTTTATTGTGTTCTTATGAGGAACAGATTAGATGCTGTAAATAATGGGCTTTGCAAATTTAATGCACTGTATAAATAGGAATTGACTTGGTCTTGTGAATTTACTGGTATTAGGAACTACTAGATAAGAAAATTTCTTCTACCAATGCAATTCTTCAACTTTAGAATTTAAGAACATAATATAGAATGCCAAGAGATTAAATGACTTATAGGATTGCAATATCGATATGTATTCTAGACGGGACTTGAACCCAGAATTCCTAGCCATCAAGGCAAGAATCAACAACACGAGATTATGTATTTAATTATTGTCATGATCATGATCATTATTATTATCACTTCTGCTAGATGGCACTTGGGCATCTAGATATGTCATCTATCCTCCAACATTTCTTACAGGGAAATGTACTTGATTCTTTTTGCTTTTTTGGTGTGCAATGTATTCTCACAAGTAACTGCTCTTTAGGGTTGAGACTCTGTCCTGTACATCTTTTGTACTACCTAATAACACTGGATATGCTGCTGAGCAATAGTACACATGTAATGATTGCTTATTGAATAAATAAATGTCTCCTAGCTTATTTTCTGGGACAATTTCCTGATGTAGGCAGCACTTCCTACAATTATTCTTTAAAAATTCTTCCTCCTCTGTCCTATAAGAATACCTGTGTAATACGTGTCTCATTATTAGTGGTGAAACACCTAGACTCTGAAGGAAAGTTTAGATTGATTTTAGACTTAGTCATTCTACTCAATCAATGAACTTTATGAAGAAAAGAACCAAGTTTTATTTTTCTTATAATAAAAAATAAAGTTTTAGAGGCACTGAAAAACAAAAATCAAAATCAAAAGTGAAAATGACATAAATATATAAAATAATTTTCTTTATATAAGTGTCTGGTAGATACATGTCTATGTATACTTTTTTGGAAATTTTTATTTTTTATTCTTATTTTTATTAGCATTTACCATGGCTCAGCAAAAAAAAATGTTATTGGAATTTGAGGAAAAACTAAGTTTAAAATCCCCTGGAACAATATCATCCTGGGAGAAAATTATAGCCAAACCAAATCAATTCAGTTTTGCGTTTTGGGCATAGCAGAGGGGAATTTCCTATAGGTGTATTGAAAATACATTATGTTTTTTAACAGTAGAAAGTGTTATTTTTAAGAAATGTAATTACTTCATATATACAGATTCAGAATAGTGCAAAAATGAAAGAAAAATGTATTTATCCCACTCTATGACAAGCTTACTGAGGCTTTAAATGAATATATATATTTATAAAATTGCCTTTGACAATTCACAAGATCTGATTATGTGGCAGGATGCTCTGACAAAGGATTTGATTACATGGTGCATTGAGCTGTGGCTAGTAAATAATAACCTTCCCTGTTCATGCTCCTACTCGTTATTGTTAGGAAAGTGGCAGAGTATTGAGAATTAGTAAGTACCATAAACAAATCAATTACTGAGTCAGGACAGAAAGTGGCAATTTAAAGCTCCTCATTTCACTTCCACCACCACATTTGTGAATGGGGGCTGGCACTTCCTGATTAGATTGTTCATTATGATTAGGTCAAATGTGCTCCTATTAATTGATCAACATTACTGATTTTACCCTATTGCTGTTAAATACTACCATTTAAGTCTGGAAAGGAACTCTCTAAGGTCTGAAGATCCACTGGAGATACTTAGAATGGAGAAATGCTTCCTCATCTGTTTTGATTTTGAGAAAGGCTTAAATGAAATGAGAAATTCAGATCCACCCTACCTCCTCTGTGGGGAATTTCAGAGAAAAAATTTATATTTTTCCCCTTAAATATCTGTGATTTCATTGGTGTGGATATTTTCTCTATTGCGACAGATTGTAACTCGCTCATGTCTTAGTAGATCACCTTCATGAGTCACTGTACTAAAAGAAATGGATGATATGGTGACTCAAACTCTGGGGTAACACTTCATTTATAATATACTACTAAAGCCTAATAAAACACAGAGAGAAATGATTGCCAAGTCCATACTGTGATGGTTCTATCATAGTAAAAGCTCTCCTCACATAGGTTTTGAGAACCAGAATCAGTTCTTTAACATGAGAAGGCATCATAATTAATCACTACTAGAATTTTAGAATAATGGGTTCAAAAAAGTCATCACAAGTTGTCATGACATAAGCAAGTTAGGTTTTCTTCATTAAGGAGATTTTATGGATAAATTTGACTTGTCAGTGTAGTACTTAAAAAGAAATAGAATAAATTCTTGTTAAGAGGGATAAATGATGGATTGCAGGAAACCCAGTTCACTTCCATTATTCATTTCTTAATGGTAAGAATTGTAAGGGAAAAAGAACAGAAGAGAATATTCGGTCTTTAAGTCCCTCAAAGTCATTGCCTAGTTTCCCCATGTTCCAGTCTCTATGAGTACATGTCCCTTCCCTCTGAGGGCTACTGCTCCTCTTGTGTCCTTATCTGATTTCATCCTCACTATCTTTCTCTGAAAACATCACCTCAATCAACCACTTGCTAATATTTATTCTCTTTCTATCTGTTGATATTCTTTGTTGATAACTCAAGTATCTCCCAACCCTGAAAGATATTCACTTGACCCTGTCATCCTTTCAAGTTTTTATTTTATTTCTCTTCTCTTGTTCACAGTATTTATTAAGTTGTCTACACTGGTTGCTCTGCTACCTTTTTTTTTTTTCACTCACTTTCTGAACTCCTTTCAAACAGACTAATGATTTCACTACTTAACAGAAAGTATATATTCTAAGGTTCCCAAAGTTCTCCTAATCCTCTAATGACACGACTTCTTCTCAATCCCTGTAATTTTTTATTTGTCTTTAGCAATTGGTACTATTGACCACTTTGTCTTCCTAAGTGTTTACTTTTTGCTCTGGGTTTCTATAATCTTATACTTTCCCACGTGCCAGGAAATTCTCTCTAAATCTCTTTTTTCTTCCTTTTTCTTTTTTTTCAAACCTTTACCTTCTGTCTTTGAATCAATACTGTGTCATGGTTCCAAGGCAGAAGGGCAGTAAGGGCTGGCAATGGGGGTTAAGTGACTAGTCCAGGGTCATAGGAAGTGACCTGAGTAAGGAAGTGTCTGAGGTCAGATTTGAACCTAGGACCTCCTATCTCTAGGCCTGACTCTCAATCCACTGGGCCGCCCAGCTGTCCCCTAAATCTCTTTTTTTTTCGAAATAATTATTCATGGCCCTTCTTTGAACTATGAGTTTTCCTTAAGCCTCAAACAAGGGCAATCTTTCTCACTGTGATTCTTCAATTATCTTTAATCAGATGACTAACTATATATGTACACACAAACACACACACACACAGAGTTCTTATAAGGAAACAAGAGAAAATCCAACAAAGAATAACAAATGAAATAATTCTGGTCTACTTCTTGATGAAAGGAAATGACGAGTAATGATAGAATATTATTTTCTGGAAAACAAAGAAAATAAGTTTCTACCTTTTGAAACTCATCCATCAATGAATAAAGAGTGCATCTACATACATACATATGTATGTGATATGTATGTCATATATATATATGTGTATATCCTTTAATATATAAATAATACATGTATATATGTTTGTATTCAATACATGTAGTTCAATAAAGCGTATATATCTGTGCATACATATGTATGTATATATGTGTGTATTTATATATGTAAATGTTTCAAAGAGGTGACAGGTGAGTGTCTATTTTTTCTTGATAAAACTAGTGGTAAATAGGATATATGCCACGAATATTCATGAAATAAATGCAAAAAAAAAAGTCTCACAGGAGTAATCAGGTACATGGGCAATGAACTAATTAAATAGATCATTTTTTTGTCTGTTGGTTTCAAGAGTAAGAAAAGACTTCTTCCTTGTTCACTCATTCAGTCATATTCATCTCTTTGTCACCTCATAGACCAGAGCTTTTCTTGCATTTTCTTGCAATGATGCTGGATTGGTTTGCAAGTGGTTTGCAGTTTCCTTCTCCAGAGAATTATTTTGTCATGCAATAAGAGATTATGTGAATTACCCAGGGTTACGCAGCTAAAAAGTATCTGAGGTCTTCGAATTCGGGTCTTCCTAACACCAGGACCAGCATTCTATACATTGAGACTTCTAGCTGCCTCCAAGACCTACAAAGGTTATATGATTTGCTCCAGATTACACAAGTACAAAGTGACTGAGACTGCATTTGACCTCAGGTCTTCCTTACTTTGGACTAAATGCTCTTAATCATAGAACCAGAACTGCCTATGCAAGATTAGACATAGTAAAGGATTTGATCATCATGAGGACATCAACAAAAATATTAATGACCAAAATACTAAATGATTAGTCATACAAAAGGAAGTGAGAGGAAGGAAGATATTACAAAGGGGAAAATTAAATGAATACTTCTTGGAAGCTGAGGTTACCAATCAAGATGCCTCTATCAATAGGTAAGGAACAAGACCACAATGTCATGAGAAAATCTAGCCATGGTCTTGAGTTCTCGTTATTTCCAAATCACCCCCACCCTACTCCACCAATATGTTTGTCTGCTCCACTTCCACATTAGCAGCCTGCCCAAGTCTCTAACATTCCCACTATTGGTAATGTTCTTTCCTCTCTCTTAAGTTTTCTCACTATTTAAATACAAACTTTTTTAAAATATAGATCATCTGTTTCCTTTATTTATGTTTCATTTGAGATTGGCACAATTACCTTGCACATAGTAAGTACTTAGAATCTATTGTCTTCTATAATACTAGAGAGAAAGTAAATCTAAAGGAAGAAAACAATGATGTAAATACCAAATTATCTTTGCAAATAATACAAACTTGATAAAAATATGAGGAGACCATGAAAAAATATGGGATAACAATGTGCTTCAAAAAAAGCATTGTACAAAAGGAATATACAAAATATTCAGTATTCATATATGAATAACAAACCAAGGAAGTGTTTGAAAATTTCTATTAAGCATAGCTATAAATCTTATAAAATATCTGGGAATTAGTCTACCAAGATATCCAAAGTACTGAACAAAATAAAAATACAATTTACCTTTATGAAAATAATGGAAGATTTAAATAATTGGAAGGATACTAAATGTTTATGATTGAGACCTATTAGGATATATGGTGATACTAACTTTGTATAAATGGCTTTGCTTATCCTTTCAACTTATTAGAGATATCCCAATTATTGTGTATTTATTTTTATATATTTTGCATTTATTAATTTAATTACCTACTATTTCTCTTAGATTGAGTGTAAGCTTTCAAGGACAGAACTACTTTTTTTGCCCCCTTGTCCTTCTTTTTCAGCACTTCTCACTATATCTATCATTGAGCACAGTTTCTGGTACACAGTAAGTATTTAATAAAAGCTTAATGACTGACAGTCATAATATAATTTAACAGATGTTTGTTGAATTAAATTTCATTTCATTTCATTTCATGCTATTCCATTTAATGAATATATTTCATATTTACATTGTTTGATTATATTTGTTACCTTTAACTATATTGCAATTAAGCTACTTTGTCAGAGTAGGCCCAACTTGATTACTTACTAAATTTCTTTTGATATTAAGAAGAAGCTAGTCAACGAAATAGCTTCTGTCACTCCTCCCTCATTCTCATTGGAATATCACTCTGGCTTCTTTTTCTATAATATATTTACTTCTTTGGTGACATCTTGGGGTCGTTTTCATAGCTCTTTATAAGCTATATATTCCAATTTGATCATAATCATAATGTTCTTTTAATATCCTTTGAGTCTCACTTTTCAGTGAAAATCATTTTAAAGTCTTCCATGATTATAGTATTCCTTGAGTTTACAGTGTTAAAACAATACTGAAAGAATATTAACATTAAAATCCCAGGTTTTCTTTCTAGAATCAGTTCAGGGTTATTAAGGAAATTTGGAGTTTCTCAAAGTCTATGTAAACTGTTTGCTTAATCCATTTAAATTCTGCTCCCCATCTTGCTTTTAACTGGCAATTCCTTTCCAAGATACATTCATGCATGCATACATGCATACATACATACATATATATATGCATATATATGCATATATATATATATAGATAGAGAGAGAGAGAGAGAGAGAGAGAGAGAGAGGCGAGTAGAGAGATGACGAAAAAAATAAGACACACACACGCATGCATTTCTTATTTAAAAATCAAGAGACCAGACTAACTGTTGAATAGTGATTGATCATGGTAAATAGACTAAGCATATTTCTGGGTAGTGATAGAAATAGCACAATGATATCATGTAGAAATAGTAATATATGGAAGATCTCTTCATTTATAGTAGAGAGAATCTCCCTTCA
Organism: Gracilinanus agilis; assembly: GCF_016433145.1. Taxonomy (NCBI): domain Eukaryota; kingdom Metazoa; phylum Chordata; class Mammalia; order Didelphimorphia; family Didelphidae; genus Gracilinanus; species Gracilinanus agilis. The sequence continues at coordinate 84,959,711 of NC_058135.1, forward strand.
AATTGTACTCCTGCTGAAACATCTATGTTACAGGAGTAAAAATCACATTTAACAAATAATAGTATCAATTTTTATTGTGATTTCTATACACCATTTTTATGAACCAGCAACCAATCACTTGTAACTAAGTATAAAAATGAAAAAGAAAACAGTTGAGAGGAACTAAACTATCTGTAAAATAAGCTTCATGCCAATGTTCCAGGTGCTATGCTAGGAGCTAGAGGTTCAAACAAATACAAAAACAGTCACTGTCCTTAAGAAGCTTATATTCTAATCAATGAAACAGCATTAAAAGGTGCATTCAAGAAAAATATATGATATAATTGGAGTATATCAAAGAAACCTTTAGAGGAGAAGGCAGCAGTTTTAAATAGTTCCAGGAAAAGTCTCTTTAAAAAGGTAGAGTTTGAGCTGAGTTTTGAATGAATTCAGGAATTCTGAGACTTGGAGTTGAGTTGGCTTAACATTTCAGCCATGGAGGAAAGCTATTACAAAAAGAGACAGGAGATAGAATGGCATGTACAAAGAATAGGGAGCTAGTTCACCTGTTGTGTAAATTTGTTGGATAGTATTAGAGTCTAAGAAGACAAATAATATTGGAAAGACTTAGGTTCTAAAGACATTTAAATGCCAAAGGACTTTATAACATTTACTTGTAGTGTTTCATGTGCGTGGTCTCTTACCTTTACAATTTTAAGTCAAGATTTTCTTGATTGATCCATAAGATTAAAATTGTGAGACAGGCCACACATTTTATTATTTTATTAATCAGAAAGGAAAGGATGAGGCTCCATTTTGCTCACTAAGTCCTAAACCCCCTTACTCCAGCAAGCACTTCCTACATCTCCTCCATCTTGGTCCCAGAAGCAACAGTACTTCCTCCTTCCACATGCAGCCTTTTAAGTTTTTTTGTTTTTTGATAAAAGTATACTATTTTTTATGTAAAAGAGTAAAGTGGAATTTTCCATAAGAAATTATTTTTATTGTTATTTTGTTTTGTTTTATTATAAGAAACCAATAAATATAGCAGGATTTTACATTTTTGAATCTTTTTAGTCCATTGAGCAATGGTTAATATGATATCTTATGTGGAAAATCATATGAAAATCTTGCCTGTTCCTAACTAATAATGCTATCAATTAATTATATCATATATGTTTAGATAGATAGATTCTCTAAAAATTATAGATGAAAATAAAACTATATTGGTATGTGTTCCCTAGGTTGGATTTTGCATTTAAAATTATTAAGATCTTAGATATCTTAACATTTCCTTTGATTCTTCTCATTCAAATATTTTATGAATAAATTGTTCTATCATTCATAACACTCTCAGAATGAATCTCATTTATACACACATACATATATACACATATGCAAAATATGATATTTCCCTCATATTTATCCTCTTTATTTTAATTCTACATCTTCTGTAGAAAAAGAAATATATAGGTGTGTATATATCATTTTACTATGCAAAATGGAGACCAGGATGAGTGACACCCAACAGTTTTAGAATTTAGAACCAACCCAGAAGCCATGAGCCAGAGGGCAAAAAGCAGTTACTGGCAGGACTATAAAAGAGAGAAACTGAAACAAGAAACTCTCTCATTCCTGAGAAGGGACCTGGGTGGTTGGGTGGGTAGGTCAACCAAACCTATTTAGGTTATCTGCATCCTGTTCCAATACTTTTCACATCCTCAACTTCTGGAAAAAAAGCTGTGCTATATATCAATCATTGAGCATCAAAGAAGAATAACATCAAGACTCAATCAATTTGGTTAAGACCAAAGGTACCTGGCCTGGCCAGAGTGCCAAAGAGAGGGAAACCTCTCCAGCAGACAGTCCCAACCTGATTGACAAACCTGATCATCAGTAGTTTAGTGATGGTTTCCCAAAACCTCTTTCCTTCAACCCTGTTCCTTTCCCTGAGTTGTTATAATTAAATCTCAAAATTCTACTTAGTTGAAGGTCATTATTGTCCTAAGGATCAATAATCTTATCCTTGGGTCTAAGGGAAGGGATTGTTCAAGCAAGGTCAAATCCCAGTCATCATCATTATCCATTAGTCCACAGTTTTATCCATCAATCTAAACCCAGGATAAGCAATCAGAGAAGCTGTGTGATCTAATTCAGAGCTCCTCACTTGATCACTTATTCCTGGGCACTGTTAGGTGGGAGTTGGGTGTTTAGCTGAGCTTCAAATACTTTGTGGGACCTGGTGTTCACCTAGGCTTCCCACCTTCACTCAGCTCAGGTCCTTACACCATCAGAGGACCTTGGCCATATCTCCATCAGGCCCTATCTGATATCACCATACCAACTATAACAATACATATGGACAGAGATACATCTATGTATGAATATAGATGTGTATAACTACATGGACATATACAATATAGATAAGTTACACTATTACAAATAAAATTGTTATAGAAGGGTATATAGTAAAATATTAAGAGTTTATTATAATACATATTGATAATTAAGAAAACCACATGCCTACTAAGTTCTAATTCAAATGCCCGCCATGCTTACCTTCTGGCTGCTTCCTAGGAAAGAGAGCGTGTGGCAATCACGTCCCCAGTCTTATACCTCTCCCTACATAATCACACTTCCTGCCCACCTGTATTATGCAAGAGGAATTATGGGAAATGTAGTTTTAAAAGAGTCCTAAATGTCCACAGGAAGTTTAGACCAGGGACCTCAATATTAAGATCAAGGACCCCAAATTTCCAATATCACAATGTATATACATACATATCTTTGTAGTATTTTTCCATTAACCATTGTTTTTACTGTCCTTCATCCAGTTTCAGTTTTAACAATCTTTCAGATAATTTTGCTTAGTTGGGGTTATTATCAAACCTTCTTGAAAACTATTTTACCTTCAACTGTTTAATGAGACATTGATGATCATAATCTTCCGCCACTGTGACTAATAAGTTGCTGTTCTAATGCTTGTTTTCTTTGTCTGTCATTTCTTTCTATTTGGCAAGTAAGTTAAGTATTTGCTGCCTATATCTGGTTAACCGTAAGTCTGAAATAATGGTGTTATGATTGGTGTCTTTATTCATCCTCTACCCTTTTGTTGTTGTTGTCATCAATAAGTGGTTTTTAAATTTTTTAATAAATTTCATTTTTCCCAATTCCTTGTTAAGATAAAATTTTAATATTTTCTGATATTTTGTAATTCATTGTCTTTTTCTCCCTCTAATCCTTCCCCTCTCCCCAAGAAGGCAGGAAATATGATAATGGTTGTACAATATTATCATAATATATATTTCCATATTAGTCATGTTTTGAAAGAAGATACATAGTGCTTACACAAGAGAAAGATTTGTGAAGGAAATAATGATATATTCCAATTTGCATTCAAACTTTGCTTTTCCTTCTTTGGTGGGGAATATCCTTTTTTTTTTATAAAACTCTTTAAATTGATCTGAATCCTTGCCTTGTTGATAATAGTTGTCATTCACAGTTGATCATTATTATTATTGTTATTATGTACAACATTCTCCTGGTTCACCTCACTTTACTTTTCATCCCTTCATATTGAGCTTTAAAGGTTTTCACTTGGTGATTTAAATGGGCCAAGTTGAAGTTGCTTTAATCAAACGCCATGACCTCCCTTTTAATTCTCTTCTAACCTCGAACTATTTTTTTCTTTAATAAGCCATCGCACTAACTGAACAAAATCAATGGATTCAGGAATGATTTCCTCTCATAACTACCACAGTAGAGTGTTTTTTGTCAACTAAAATATAGCAGGTTTTTTTTTTACTTTTGTCATTGTTCTTATTTAGTTCTCATCATGACCAAAACTTGCCTATAAATGAGAATATCCATGATGTATGAATATGAGATTTGCATTTTCATGACTTGTGCTTCTCTTCTCTCATTTCTCATTTTTGTCTATAAAAGAAGACAATAGGTGGGTAGGTGAACCTATAGATTTAGATTTCTGTCAACAGCTCAAAATATTTAAAATATCACTTTTAAAGTTTACATATATGTAACTTATTTCATATATCTATGTAAATTCATTTAAAAAATAATTGATATGGGATTCATCATGAAAAGTATTTATTTTAAAATAAAAATAAATTGACACCAAGAAACTTTAAGTGACATTCCAAAAGTAACAAAGTTTGTCAGTTTTAGAATAAAGACATGCATCTAGTGACTTCAAGTCCCTTACTCCTTTTGTTCATGGGTTCTTCTCTACATCACAATTTTTGGGGGGAATGTGTTTATGAGGACCCTATAAGAATATTTCCCTAAGTTTTAAATTATTGTAGAATGGTTTTTAAGTGCATATCATGTGGATAGTATGACACCCATAACAGGTTAATTGAAAAAAGTCCAAGGCACAGTTGGAGACAATGTCCTGTTCTCAGGGGTGATCAGTTAATGAGTTTGCTCTAGTCTGCTCTTGTGTTCCACTGGTAGAGTGGATTATCACTCTTTTGCCAACTGGGAATATTGATAGAAGGAGATGGTAGATACACTACTAAGAGGTGCTTTTTCCAGCTGTGTAGTTGAATTAATTTCTTAATAAGTTCAGTTGTTCTTTCCTTTGCTTGCCCTAGTCTCTTACATGCCACTGATCCTAACAAAGTTTTATATAAACAATGTAGAATGAAGCTCCCTGAAAAAAATGGAGCACAGAGACATAAAATTTGCAAGAATTAGAATATAATAACTAAAGCATTATAACTCACTATTTGAGAAAATAATAAATGAAGTCATATTCCTGCTTTTCAGTGTAATTGTAAGATAGAATAGTGTCTCTTTACCACATTGAATAAAAAGAAAATCATGACATGAATTCTCACCTTTCAATTAAAAGTTGTGATGACTTCATAGAGTTATATAGTCAAATGCTTAGAAATTATTTTTCTAAAATGATATAGATATGACTAATAAAAAGAAAAGCAATCCCTTTAAATATCTGAAAACAATAAACATTCAGAATGTCTATTCTTTTTCTTCTGAATTAAAGAATGATTTTCAATCCAACAGAGACTTTTAAAATAAAGCAGATTTTTTTAACTTAGCTAACATGAGTAAAGTAATTTTCAGAAAGAAATATTTCATTAAGCAGAATTAATTTTAAAAACAAAATGTCTTGTTTTGTTAGGATTTCCTGTATTATCTGAGACAATATCAAAATATAATCAACACTTTTTAAATGTATTAAGTAGAAAAGGACCAATAGTGTAAAAAATCAAAACTTAAATAGCTTTTTTAAATACACCATATTCATAAATCTAAAACATTCCACTTTTTTCCCTTTCTGTAGTGGAAAGCCTAGATAATTTTCTTCCTAAACGAAACAAAATGATATTTGTAAAGATTTCATAAGAATAGAATAAAAATAACTCTAAGGTACACATTTCAAGGAAATCTTTTTCCCCAAATATGTAGTTTAGAGAAAAAAAATAGAATTATGTAATGTTAATGTTTGAAGGGACACAGAGTTATTAATCTCAGCTGGTGATGGGCAAACTACAACCCGCAGGCCAGATGGGGCCCCCTGAAATGTTCTATCCAACCGTGCAACATTATTCCTAATCTGACAAATACAATGATTAGGATACAATACAATGAAACTTTAAAAGAGTTGCCTTAGAAACAGACTGACAGATGAGCATTTCCTTTCCTTTGGCCCCTCTTTAGAAAGTTTTCCCATCACTGACCATATACATGTAGATATTACACATTACAAGTGGTCATTAAGTCTTTTCTAAAGACCTCCTCAGGGATAGGCAAACCAATATTATATAAGGCTGCAAATTCCTTTATTACAAGGTTCTCATTGTTGGGATTTTTTATCTCCTTATGTGAATCTTAAATCTGCATCTCAACAACAACAACAAAAAACCCATTTCAAACAGTTTTCCCCCATGGTCTAAGCAGAGCAAGACCAATTTCTCTTTCTTATGAGTTCCTTTCAAATACTTGCAACTAGCTTGTGTTTCTCTAATACAGACTTTTTAAACCTGTGGTTAGGTAAATAAACACACACACAAATACACATATGCACAGACATCTGTGTGTCAGAGGTTATAGCTATATGTTAATTGTATGTGTAGTCATATGAATGTATATATGTGTATATATAAATGTTTGTGTTTATATGTGTGCATGAACCCATTATTCTGAGAATTAGTTTAGAGGACTCACTAGACTACAAAAGATGTCCGTGAAACAAAAAAATCTAAGAATCAATGTTCTAAGCTTTTTGTTCTCCAATCATAACAAAACATAAACCAAAAAAAAAGCCATTTTTCTCTTTTCCTTGCATTGCACTATACTTTGATCTGTGATACTAACAATGTCTTCACCAGTGAAGATTGCAGCCCATCAAGCACTTCATCATTCTATGCAACCCTTGTCCATGCAATTTATGGAGGCTAAAGCTAACATAAAGACAACTTTTCATTAAGATTCTGGATGTTGCATTTATGACAATTAAGCAGGAAACTATCCATTCTTGATACATCAGAAGTATAAAGTATTTTTAAGACATAGATTCTTTTTTTCGTAATTAATTTTTTTAATTTTTAAAATATTTTTCCATGTTTCCATAATTCATTTTCTTTCCCTCCCTTCTACCCATCCCACTCCCAGATCCAACAAGTACTTCCACTAGGTTATACAAATGTTATCACTTATACCTATTTCCATTTTATTCATTTTTGTAATTGAGTAATCTTTTAAAACCAAAAGCTACAATCATGTATCCATATAAACAGATGATGTCATTTGTTTTTCTTCTGTGTTTCTACTCCCATAGTTTTTTCTCTCAATATGGATATCATTCTTTCTCATAAGTCCCTTGGGATTGTCTTGTATTAACAAAGTCCATTACATTCTATTGTTCCATAATGTTTTACTTTCTGTTTATAATGTTCTCTTGGTTCTGCTCATTTCAATCTGCATCAGTTCCTGGAGGTTCTTCCAGTTCATATAGAAATCCTCCAGTTCATCATTCATTGCAGTACAATAGGATTCCATCACCATTAGATACCACAATTTGTTCAGCCATTTCCCAATCAAGGGACAAACCCACATTTTCCAATTTTTGTCACCACAAAAAGTGCCACTATTGTACAAATAGTTTTCATTATTATCTCTTTAGGGTACAAACCTAGAAGTGATATTATTGTACCAAAGGATATGCATTCTTTTAAAACCCTTTGGGCATAGTTTCAAATTGCCTTCCAGAATGGTTAGATCATTTTGCAACTCCACCAGCAATGCATTAATTTCCCAATTTTGCCACATCTCCTCCAACATTTATTATTTTCCTTTACTGTCATATTGGCCAATCCACTACAGATCAAGTGGCACCTCAGAGTTGTTTTGATTTCCATTTCTCTAATTATGAGAGATTTAGAACTCTTTTTCATGTGCTTATTGATGGTTATGATTTCTTCATATGAAAACTGCCTATTCATGTCCTTTGAATATTTGAGACATAGATTCCTGACATCAACTAATTGCCCATTTTCTCAATAGATGGAGCTAATCTCATCTCCAATCCCTGGGAAAGTTCAATTAAATGAACTGTAGTAGAATAAAATATTATTTTACTCCCCTATAAGATTTTTTTTAGTTACAGGTATTAAGTAGCAGAATTGAGAAAGGAGGAACTTGCATCTCTACAGCTGGTTACAGGAGAGAGTGAATTAAGTTACAATTAAAGGAGTCTAGGCAATAACACAGATTGCAAACAACAGAGTAGAGTATGGCTTTGTGAGCTCATTACTATATCAGGTTCATGAGGATGTTGGTAGCTTATATATTTTAATCTAAGTTGAGTAATGTGATGCAATGGTTGCTAGATTGACTTTCTTCTGGCAATTCCAGATGAACTGTTTTTGTAACATTAATTAGAGTGGAGGCTCATGTTTTACTTTGCTTATCCTTTCTCTCTTCTACCTCAAACACAAATATTACCATTACGGATGTACTTTTACCTTCATCTGATGGAAAAGGGAAAACAAAGACCACAAATGGAGCAGATGTTTTCTGGGCTAGAATTTTAATTATTTTATGCTTCAAAGCTTGTCTCTTTTAGAAGGAAGGAAATTTGTGTGAGGTAACTTAAGAAGCATAAAGATATTGTGTAATGTATAGCTGACTGTTAAGTGAGTTAAGAATTTCTTTTTTTTCTTTTTTTTCACTTTAATAATTTTTATTTTTTGAAAAATTTTCCATGTCTACATAATTCATGTTTTTACTTTACCCTTCACCCCCTCAATCCCCCCCCACCGTAGCCAACTCACATTTCCACTGGTTTTAACATGTGTGGTCAGTCAAGACTTATTTACATATTATTGATAGTTGCATTGGTGTGGTATTTTCAAGTCTACATCCCCAATCATGTCCTCATCAACCCAAGTGTTCAAGCAGTTACTTTTCTTCTGTGTTTCCACTCCTGTAGTTCTTCCTCTGAATGAGAGTAGTGTTCGTTTCTATAAGTCCCTCAGAATTGTCTTGAGTCATTGCATTGCTGCTAGTACAGATGTCTATTACATTCAATTTTACCACAGTGTATCTAGTAGAGTTTTATCAAGAATAGAAATTTTCCAAAAGGCTGAAAGAGTCCAGTTCTGTTGTTATTCTGTCATAAATTGGAGCCATGCAATGACAAATATTTTAAAACATTTCTGATAATCTTTATTTAACCATAATTCCTTGGTAAACATATTATACAATTATCTTATAATATCTGTTTATGAAAAATCAAACAAACCCTCCAAATTCTTCTTATAATATAAATGAAAAAGCTCACTAACAAGAATCTAAACTCTGAGTAAAAGAAAAAGTGAACATCCTCAAGAGGAGATCACAAAACACATACACAGACACTCATATATGTGTGTATATATATGTACATATATATATATATAATGGCATGAAGGAGGAAGATTACAAGGGCATAATGTTGTATACATAGATAGATATCTATATCTTATTAATTACTTAATGTTTTTTCTTTATTATGAGGAAAGATTTAATCCAGAGAATGTAATATATCCCTAATAGTGACTATGGTATAAGTACAACAACAAAAGAATTAAAAGAAAGTGCCCTTCCCCAGAATAATAAAAATAGCTACTATTTATATAGCACTTTAATTTGCTAGATATTTGACTAATATTATTTCACTTAAGTTCAGTGTTACTGTTATTCTCTTTTTATAGATGAGGAAACTGAAAGTAGAAAGAGGTCAAATGAATTTCTTAGGGTCACAAATGTAATAAGCTACCTGATGCTAGATTGGAACTAAGATCTTGCTGATTCCTGGTCCAGCATTCTAAACATTTTACGATGCAGTTTCTTTGAGTAACTCTGTGTGTATAAGTCAGAAAGAAGAGAATGGATTGGAAATGTATCTACTTGAGAAATTTTATAGGATTTAAGATTATAAGGGGTTTTAGTTTTCAGCTATCTCATCCACAAGTTCCTCATTTGACAGATGAGACAATGTAGGCCAAGAGTGAAGAATGACTTGCCAATGTCACACAGCTAGTGAGGAGAACTGGGATAATAACAGACCCCCTAGCTTCCCGCCTAGTGCTTTTTCTGGATTCTTTACATAGCATGTTTAGTTTAATTCCTAGTTTGTTGTTTTGTTTTTTTGTTTTTGTTTTTGTTTTTTTTTTGGGATGAAAATGCCATATCTCTCCTTTGGAAGATAAAAAACTAATAAGACCTTTGGGTCACCTCTTTGATGCTTTTGCTAACAAGAATGATTTTAAACAAATAATTTTCCCAAAGCAGCCCTTATTGCAGCAAGGGAAGCCTTGTTGGAAAGTGCTTTCATTTCACTGGGCAGGCTTCCGCTAATACTGTTGTGCAGAGCGTTAGTTTTCTCAGTATGGCAGGATGGATTGCTTGTCATAGAAAGAATAGTCTCTGGGCAGAGAGTCAGTTCAGAATCATCTATCATAATCAGAGAAGCTATATCTACCTCTAAATAAAAAGGGATCCTTTTGGGTTAAGTTTCACTGAGTGTAGAAAATTCTGGGAAATAGCTTGAGAACCTCAAACATTATAGTGTTTGGTGGTTGGCCCTTGGACATAATTCCTACCTCTGACATATATATTCATTACAAAAAGAGTCTCTATAAATCATTTCCTAGGAAAATATTTTGCATTCGAGATGTTTTCCATGGTCTAGATACATAACCATATAACCTAATTCTCTCATCCAAGACTCACTTTTCTAAAGACATTGGTCCAAATGTGACTATAAAAAAGAGCTCACATTTCTTAGCTTCTTATTTTTGTATTTTCCTACAAATCATTTCTTATTTTTGATAATTTGATAGTATTTATATCATGTATTAATTTAATTTTTGTGATGTCAGTTGGAGACACTGACTTATTCAAAAATTTATATTTAAGGCTTTATTTCCCTTTCACCTTTTCTCTTGCTATCTTCTTAAAGTGAATAGACTAGAATATTCTATTGATATCTACCATGTATTCCCTCCTTTCCAATGATATAATCGCTACCCAAGTATGAGTCTTTCTTGTCTCTCACTAAGACTGCACTAAGACTTGTAATAACTGGTTCTGATCAATCATTTATGATGCTACAAAAGTTAGTATCATAATGTACAGACCTGCTCATGCCTTATTTATTCTTCTCAAGAACATCTTATGCCTTTCTATTTTTCAGAGTATAAAAATAAGACAAAATAACTTAGTCTGATCTTCCTACAATTGTGTGCTGTCTTCAGCCTTCTTTTCCTTATTTCATTTTACTTTCCTTCACATTTCACATTCTAGACAACTTGGTTTCCTTTTTTTAACAGTTTCATCCTGAATTCTACTTTCAATGATTCCTCCATGCCATCTCCCACTTCTTTGCAAAACAAAAGAGACTTATTGATAGGATAGTAGGAATGTAAGTCAAAATGTTGCCAAGTACATCCTATTTTATCACTTGGTTTAAGTTCCTCCTTAAGGTTCATATGACATACATACTTTTCATGATTTGGGTATAATTTGATGGAGGGAACATGAGAGGAAGAGGAAATATAGTTAATGGAATTTTTTGGGGGTCAAAAGACTCAAAAATAGTTAACATTGTAGAGGGCTGCTGGACACTGTTCTCTGAAAAAGGGAAAATATTTATGAAACTAAAGACTATTTTATAAAATGTTGACAGCTGTTTCCTTAACTCTTTTGTGTGTCAGTTGAATGTGGTTTAGACCTAAATGTAAAAAATTTATAAATGGTTAGATTATTAATGCATCATGACTCGGGATAGTCTCACAAAAGAGCAATAACACTCCCTGGAGATTTTTTAAAAAAGAATCATTCATTGAAACAGAGAAACATATCAGAAGATAGGAGGAGAAATCCATTGGAGGAATAGCAAATGGCAACTTCAGAAAAAAAAGCAGTGGCTAGAGACAGCAATGACAATACATGTCATAGAACAGAAAATGATGAGAGGAATATGAAGAAAACAACTGTAAGTAAGAATTGAGTCAAAGCAGTAAGAGGTGGAATTGAGAAATAGTAAAGAGCAATGATTTACTGGGACACAGAGTTATATGGGGTACTCCAGTGATATTTGAAACCTAATTTCAGGGATGTATTTTTTGGGGAAATTATTCCCTTTCTAACTAATGTGGTAAACTGTGGAAGTTATATCTAGGGCAGTGAATTAATGTATTGATTAATTTACCCCCTACAATTTTTCTCAATTAAATATTTTACTATTTATTATTTAAATCTCGTATCTGCTCTACAAATGTACTAGATATAGGTTTGATTAATATTTGCATAATGATGATTATACCAAACACTTTACACTGATTCTGAAAGAGCAAATGTATCTAGAGTTATATGGAATCTCTATTACATCTAGAATACACTCTACCCATTAAAAGTCTTCAAGACCAAATCTAAATATTAACCTCTTCCTTTCCTGAAGTCTTCAACTTTAAGGAATCTGTCCACCATCACTATTTTTTAAAACCTTTTCTTCCATCATAGGGTTAATACTCTGTATTGGTTCCAAGATAGAAGAGTGGTGAGGGCTAGGCAATAGGGGTTAAGTGACTTGCCCAGGATCACATAGGAAGTGTCTGAGACCAGATTTGAACCAAGGACCTCATTTCTAGACCTTGTTCTCAATCAACTGAACCACCTAGCTTCACCAATTGTTCCATGAGAACTTTGCATATAACTTTCCATTTCACTGTACCTTATAACATATTTTGTGCTAATGGTATATTGTCACTCTCATTTGTAAAAAAGGTGTTTTTGTCCTAAAGTATTTCCATAACATTTCTATTCAAAAATCTGTAAATTTTTAACTTCTTTCCTCCCTACTACCTGGTTGACCATTCAGTCATCTTGTCACATTTTTCAGCCTGGAAGGGCAAGCAGTACTCTGCAAAAAATTTCTCTAGGGAAGAATAGAGGTTGTGATTCATAAGTAATTCTTAGGATCTTCCATCAATGCCTTCACTTTGAAGGCAACAATGGAGGAAAACTAGCCCTTTAGGGCACATTCTAGCCATTGGCCAGAGTTTGGGGAGCATAAGAAAATGGTACACAGGGAGTGATCTTTCCCTTTATATCACTTCTTTCACAGCATATAATACATTCTCGTGATCCATTCACCTTCAAGAATGAAGTGTTCAAAATAAAACTTTCCTTGACTGTTCAATCCCCTTGGAAGATGAAGATTACAGCATGGGAGGCCTAAAAAGCAACTGATACTTTGCTATAATCATGAAGATAAGTAACTCAATCTTTTTTTTCTAATCACAATTAATATTTTTTTGTGAAGTGAAATTTATTGAGTAGAAATTGAGTTCAATTTTTAAAAGTAGGTGATATTAATTAAATAAGATTTAGAATTATATCCAGGGCAGGCCTTAACCAAATATTATCATTAGAAGAATGGAAGAAGGTGCGAAATGACTTCCTGGCCTCCCTAATGATAACTGAAATTTCTCAAGTTGGATTCAAATTTTCCCACAATTACATAAAAAGCTGAAAATATGAGAGTCCTAATGAATGGGAAATGCCCTATTTCCATTCACACTGGAGTGCAAATGAATGACAAATCAATCTGTTCTGATAACTGAATTTGGTAGGGGGAACATGGAAATAGGATGAAACTTAATGTCTCAAATGAATGAAGAGTTGAAATCTAAGTCAGGGAAAGGACACAAGATAAAAGATTAAGGATCTCAGTATCACATTTTTTTTAACCCTTGTACTTCGGTGTATTGTCTCATAGGTGGAAGATTGGTAAGGGTGGGCAATGGGGGTCAAGTGACTTGCCCAAGGTCACACAGCTGGGAAGTGGCTGAGGCCGGGTTTGAACCTAGGACCTCCTGTCTCTAGGCCTGACTCTCACTCCATTGAGCTACCCAGCTGCCCTCAGTATCACATTTTTAATGAATTCTTTCTGTTTTTTTTTAATTTTGAATTTAGAAAATACCAAATAAAATAGGTATTTCCATGAACACAAATTGTTAATATTTCTATGTGGAAAGATATATCTGTGACTCTTAAAAATTGTTATCATCATAGTAGTTAGAAGTATACATACATAGAGCATGTGGTAGCAAGCCAATTAGGATGATATGTAAAATGGTAAGAAGAGAAATACTATGGCGTAATGTCAAAAATTATAGAATATCTGTTCAAATCAAGGTCAAACTATTCAACATGACACTAACACAAACCTATGTACCAAACACTGATGATGAAGCTTATCATTTCTATGAAGAACTACAACATACAGAAATAATGCCAAAAAAAGATATAACATACCTCACAGAGTTTTGAATGCTAAAGTAGAAAATCAAATGATAATTGGCATAATGAGTTAGACCTGAGAGTACTGTAAGATTCAAGTTAATATCCATTAACTCTAAGTATTTTATTTTGTAAGATTTATTAATAATCACTTGACGTAGAAGAAATAAAAGGACAAAAGTAAAAGCCTGAGTAAAAGGCAGCCATAATCAAGAGCCTGAGAGGGAGGAGCTACACAAAAATATATCCTCCCTATGTAAGCATGTAGGTAAATATGTTAATAGGATGCTAGAATTTTTGAGTCCTGGGGTGCAGGTTCTAAGATTAATAAAGTTTTGTCAAGATGATAAAGTGGCCATAACAAACCCTTTTTCAATAGCCAAAAAAATGACTCTATACATGGATATCAATGAATGGTCAATATTGAAATCAAAATGAGTATATATTTTGCAGCCCAAAGTGGAAAATGCTTTATAGTCAGCTAAAATAAGATATATAGTATTGCAACGATCAGACTTAAATTGAAGAAAGTAGGGTAAACTACCAAACTTTATTCATATGAACTAAATAACATTTCTTATGAATATAAACTGGCAGTGATGAATAAATTTAAGATACTAGATCTGGTATATAGAGTATCTGAAGAACAATGGTGAGAGGTTTATGATATTGTAAAGGAGACAGTAATAGAAAAGAAAACATTCTGAAAAAAAAGGAAAGAAAACCAAAAAAGCAAAATGCCTATCTTATCCAGTTTTACAAATTACTGAGGAAGGAAGGGGAAAAGTAAAAGAGCTATATCCAACTCAATGCAGAATTCCAGAGAAAAGCAAAGAGAGATAAGTTTTCTTAAATAAGCAATACAAAGAAATAGAAGAAAATAATTGACTGGAAAAAACAAGAGAGTTTTTCAAGAAAATTGAAGATACCAGGGAAACAATTCCTGCAAAAATGGGCATGATAAAAGACAAAATGGTAGAGTTTTAACAGAAATAAAGACGTTAAGAAAAGGAGTCAAGAATATACAAAGGAACTATAGGAGAAAGATCTTACCATTATCAATAACTTCTAGGGGGTGGTTACTTATCTAGAGTTAGGTCTAGATAAAGTAAAATACTCTTTAGGAAGCAGTTTTAACAATAAGGTAGTGGAGGTAAGGGAATTCCAGCTGAGCTATTTAAAATCCTAAAAGATGATGTTCATAAAGTGTTATGCTCAATCTGCAGCAAATTTCAAAAACTTGGCTCTGTTCCCTAAATTTGCAAAGATCAGTTTACATTTCAATCCTAAAAAAGTACATTGCCATAGAATGTTCAAGTTACCAAGCAATAATACTCATTTCACATTTCAGCAGGGTTATGCTTAAGATTATATAAAAAAGGCTTCAGCAATACTTGAACTAAGATTTAGCAGAAGAGTAGACTGGTTTTCAAAGAGACAATGGAACTAGAGGCCAAATTGCCAACAACTGCTGAATAATGGAGAAAGCAAGAGAGATCCAGAGAGACAAAAACAAAAACAAAATATAATATTTCTGTTTCGTTAACTACAATAAAGGTTGTGACTGAATCATAACAAAATATAGCAAGACCTGAAAGAAATGGGAGTACCAGATCATGTTACCTGTCTCATGAGGAACTTTTAGGAAGACTAAAAAGCAACACAGAACAAAAAATGGAGCAACAGATTGGTGAAAATTGGAAAAGGTGTAGGAAGAGTTTATATACTGTGGAGGGCATGTGTGGGAGGCAAGGCGATGAGTGATGGGATCGGAAGGCCATCGTAGGCATGGAGAGTGAGAGTCAGCCTGCCAGGGAGATCAGTGGCTAGATAGAAAGAGTGAGAAAAGAAGGAAGGAGGACAGGAAAGATTGTGGTCCAGCATGCCTGAGAAAGGCTGAGCAGAAGAATCACAGCACCATGACTGGGACTATGATCTTTGTTTAATGTGACAAAGATAAAGACTTTTATAGAGAGTAAACTATTAAATATTGCAACATTCTTGGGAGGGGAGTTACTGTCCCACAGGATAATGTTTATGAAAATGACTTCACACTTGAACATTACCAGGGTTGCTAATCTGTTTTCAGGGAAAGGCAGGTTTGGTACTCTCAGTCATGATGTAACAAGTATGTCTTTGCTCTTCAGAGTGAGAGGGGGGACTCAGAGTTTAATGGAGACCTTTGGAGGTGAGCAGCAGTGCCTTTGTGTGAGAGATTGGGGCTTTGGAAGCAACCTCAGGCAAGCATGGCTGCTTTCCTCAGTAAGCCTCAGAATATATATCATCAAAATACACAATATATCACAATATATGGAATCAAAAGGCTTCCTGATTCTTCCCCACTTTTTGACATTAGCATTATACCAAATAAATTATGATGATACCATCCTGATGGCAGAAGTAAGGAAGAATCAGGAAGCCTTTTGATGTGGCTAAAAGAGAAGTGTGTGAAACCTGGTTTGAAGTTTAAATTAAAGAAAACAAAAAACCTAAGATTATGACAACTGGTCCCATAACTTCCTGGCAAAAAGGGGGAGAAGAAATGCAAGCAGTATCAGATTTTATATTATTAGACTCAAAGATCACTACGGATAGCTACTACAGTCATGAAATTAAGATACTTGCTCCTTGTAAAAAAGTAGCAATGACAAATCTCAATAGAATACCAAAAAGCAGACATGAACTTGCCAACAAAGATCTGCATTGCCATAGTTATGCTTTTTTCTTTAATAATGTACAGCTTTAATAGTTGGATTATAAAGAAATATGAACTTGGTAAAACTGACCTCTTAAAATTGTGCTGGAGAACACTTGTAAGGGACCCTTGGACAGCAAGGAGATCAAATCAGTCAATACGTAAAGGAATTTATTCAGACTCTTTACTAAAAAGTCAAATACTGAAGCTGATGCTTAAATATTTTGGCCACATAATGGGA
Source organism: Gracilinanus agilis (assembly GCF_016433145.1). Taxonomy (NCBI): domain Eukaryota; kingdom Metazoa; phylum Chordata; class Mammalia; order Didelphimorphia; family Didelphidae; genus Gracilinanus; species Gracilinanus agilis. The sequence continues at coordinate 84,976,459 of NC_058135.1, forward strand.
AGATAAAATTCACTGGAAAAGACTTTGATCTTAGGAAAAACTGAAAATACAAGGAGAAGACAGAAGAGATGGAGATAGATAGATGGTCTCATGAAAATAATGAACAAGAACTTGGACAGACAGAGAGATAGCATGATTGAAAGACTGAACATGTTTATTTGCATTTATAAGTATGTTGTTTTAGTTCAGTTGTTTCAGTCATGATCAAGTTTTCTTGGACTGAATTCATGTGGATTTCTTGGCAAAGAAACTGAAACAATTTACCTTATCCTTTTCCTGCTCATTTTATGTTTGAATAAATGAAGCAAAAAAAGGTAAAGCAACTTTGCAGTCACACAGTTAGTGTTAAATACCAGACTTGAGCTCACCAAGATGTTTTCTTGACTTTAGGTTGAATTCTCTCTACTGCTCTAACTGCTATATATATATATATATATATATATATATATATATATATATATATATATATAGTATGTATTTTGTATATATATTACATATATGCATAATTATTATTATTATTGGCAAATTTCTCTTAGCCCACTTGGTCTCAGAACTTCTGAGCTCAAGAGATCCTCAGCTTTTGTCTCCCCAGTATCATATCTATAGGAATACATTAACATGAGTGCCTTAGTTGTTTGTTTTGAGGGGAGAGAAGGGGATTGTAGAAGAAAAAGAAACTAGCATATTTTTCCAAAAAATAAAAAATAAAAAAACTCTCTCTCTCTCTCTCTCTCTCTCTTTCAATGTCTCTCTGTGTGTATATATATATATGTATATGTATATGCATATATAGCACATATATTACATATGGATTAATGAAGAAAAATATAAAAATGAACAAAGGGCAGAAAAGGTGTTCTTTAAAGCCCTTAGTAAAATCATTGAAGAGAGAAGAAAAAAATTCAGAGGGAAGCACTCTAAAACCGGACAGTTTTGAAAATGAAATATAGGGTTTTTTTAACATATTTTCTTCAAATGTATGATATACTTCACCAAGATTCATATTTTTTCTGATTTTTTCTATTCTGCATTGTATTTGGAAATGTTCCTGAGTGATGGTGAATGTGTAAGCTTGTGAATTTCAGGATAAAATTAAATAAAACTAGACAAGAAATGTTCCTAAAGATGACAAGAAAATATGAAAACAAAGGATGAGGAGTAAACAAGAAAGATAGGACTATTAAAGTCTTTAAGAAAATTATCTAGAAATATTTGTTTGTTTCTTTTTTTCATAATGTAAAGCAAGTGAGACAAAATAGTTGAGTGAAAAGACCATAACTTTTGGAGTCATGAAAACATGGATTCTTGTCTTTTCTCTCATCCCTATTAGCTTCAGGAAAATAACTTCTTAGTGTTCCCAAGTATAAGGATGATATTAGAAATTAGGTATTGTTATATTAGTTTAGAGATAAGAAGTGAAGAAGCTGACTTGAGAAAGAATTAGAGTTTGAAGCAGAACTGAGATAGGGTGTTAATTTCAAATGTTGACAGTTGTAACTGTTTTTCTGTGACAGTTACTCTTTCTGGGTGTGGCAGTGGCAGTTGGTCTCTGGCTATTGGCAGAGTCACTCACAGAGACTCTCTCCTGTCTGAGGCAGAAGGAAAGGAGGGAAAGACCTGAAGGAGCTTAGTGTTTTCCTTTCCCAAATTGGGAAACACTAGTGACTATCTATTACTCTTTTTATAGATTGCTTAACCCTGAGAAGACCAAAGAATGACCTGGTCTTTGGTTTGGACTCTGAGTTTGTCTGCTAAGGCTCAGAATACTAACTTGATTCTTGTTGAGATTCAACCAGCTAGCCTTTGTTATTTTTATAACTTAGAGGTAAAGTTAAGAATTATAAGGATAATAGTGATAGCTTTATTTACAATAGTAAACATTTGGGTTAGTATGATCAGGAAGGATTAGTATAGCTTGTGAAAATAGGAGAAGCAGTTCCCTGTGGAACCAGGGAGTTTTATTTGGGTGGAATTAGAATCTCTTAGAGTTAGAAATCCTTTTGTCCTTATATATTTCAATAAATATTTTATTTTTTATAACAAGAATCTATTTAGTGTCCTTGTACCTGGCCCTGAAGAGAAGTATATTTATGAGCTTCTCTTCACTTCATCAGTGAAGATACTTTGGATTACATCTATCAAAAGTATCTAAACAGTTTTGAATCTATTTTTGCATAGTTTTCCCTATTTATTTTTACAGCTTGCCTATTATTTTTATACAAGGAACTCTCCTATGTCACATATTGGTTGCTGATTTTAATCAAACTAGAGGAAGTACAGTAGTTCTGTCCAACAATAAAATCTACAGGTTCATTTCTTCCTCCACTACTTGTCTCTCAAAAAACTATAAAATTTCACTTTTGTTATAGTCAAAACATGTTTTAAAATTTGTTGAAAATAAAATTCACTGTATCAAGGTCATGTGTACAATTAAGAAGGCACACAAACTCATTTCTTTCAATAAAGAATTATTAAGCAATTAGCATTCACTAATCACTATAAGTCAGTGCTTTGTGGAACCTAGGAAATATAATGGATAAGGCACTCAGCCAAAGGAAGGGAAGACCCAAGTTCAAATTCAATTTTACACACTTAATAGTTGTATGACCCTGGGAAAGTCACAAATAACTATTTCACCCATATTTTGTTTTCATTTATTCCATTTCAATTAAGATGTTAATTAAATATGTTAGAATATTTAATTAGATAAATTTTCACTTTGGAACATTCATTTCCTGTTTTTAGAAGAAAATTTATTTTTTAAATGATTTACTGATCCTAATAAGTAAGAATCTGGGGAAGTTCATTGCGATATAGACTAAAAGGTTTGTTTTGGGCTGCTACAAAGTTCCTTCAGGAAGAATACTTTTCCTCAAACAATTGTATGTTTTTCATCTCCACACATACAGCAAGGTGACTCAGTGGATCGAGCACTGGGCCTTCACTTAGGAAAACTTGGGTTCAAATACAGCCTCAGGTATTTACTAGCTATGTGAATTGGGTAAATCCCCAAATCTCTGTTTGCCTTAATCTACTGGAGAGGAAATGGCAAACTATCCCCATACTTTTGCCAAGAAAACTCCATGCATGATACAATCCAGTAGGTGACAAAGAATCAGACACTACTGAACAAATGAATAACAATAATAACAAGTCATTAGCAGAAGTGTGAAAAAGGGGTTTTATGGGTTCAATACATTAAAAGATGGTCGCCAGAGGATTGAACTATTATCAATCCTCAATTAAGAATAATCTCAAGTCAAAATTGACTTTATGGTGATTTATTTACAATTAGGAAGGTTGAAGGTAGGGAAACTGAGAGAGAGAAATTCTGGTACAACCAGGTAAGAATTTAGAGGCCCATCAGAGGGACATAGAGGTTAATTAAACAAGGCTTTTAGCCACAAGGCCTTTTACAATTAGAGAGACAAGAGAGGCTTCGCTAAGGGTAGAGCCTCCAGAAACACCAAGGGAAGAGAAAGAGAGTCAGCCTAACTTACCCATGTGACAATTCAAAGACGATATTTAAAGCAGTCTCACCAGGGTCTCAGCATTCCAACATTTCTCCATGAACTAGAAAAGGTCCTTCGCCAGACTCTCTCTTTCACCAAAGACCCCAGCTGACTGAGGACCTTCTCCTTTTAAAGGGGTCACTTATGTGTCACTTCCTGTTCCTCCCTCCTAATTTGCATGTCCAATCACAACAGACGATTCTCATAGTACTGCCTAGGGGGCAGTCAGTTGATTTTGATTCCTTTCCCACTATAGCACACTTGGCTTATGGACCTCCCAGAATTAGAGGTGTTCTCACCTTTGGTGATTAAATTTAAAGATGGGCAGTGTAGACTTAATCTGATTATCACATTAGGTAGCTAGTTAGATAGAACTCCAGGCTTAGAGTCAAGAAGATTTAAGTGCAAATCTGACCTCAGATACTAACTAGCTGTGTGACCTTGGGCAAGTCACTTAACCCTGTTTGCTTCAGTTCTTCATCTATAAAATAATCTAAGGAAGGAAATAGGAAACCATTCTAGTATCACTAAAACACCTAAAGGGGTCATGTAGAATTGGACATGATAGAAATGACTGAACAAAAATAATTTTGTAGTTGTGCAGTCCTGTGCAAGTAATTTAACCCCAGTTTGCCTCTATTTCTTCATTTGTACAAGGGGGACAATTAAAAACCTACCTGGCAGGGTTGTTGTAAGGATCAAATGAAAGAATTATTGTAAAATGCCTAAAAGTAACTGGTCCAAAGCAAGTGCTATCTAAATGTCCGCTATTTTTATATATAGATGTATGCATCAACATTTATTTTTATATGAGCATATATACATACATATATAGTAAACAAACATAATCTTTTTAACATATAAGAATGTCAAAAGACAAGACAAATAGATCTACACATTTGCTGTGTCTATAAATGCCTGTTTCATCCCAAAGAGAGATTTGCCGTTCACAAGTCTACCTTCCAAATAAGTGACTTCAACTCCACCTTAGTTTCCATCTTATGTAAAAAGGCAAATAAGAGAGGAAAATGTTGTCCAGACCCCCCAAATGTAAACATATTTTCTTTATGCCAATGCCCTGTAATACTTTCAGGACTGGATATCAGTGACTGAAGATAGTGCTTCCCCTTTGAAAGGGTGAAATCAAACAATGGCATATGTAAAATGTTTGATAATCAATTGAGTGCCTTGCTAACTCTCACTTCAATCTCAGGTTTTGTGATGGGTTAGGAGATTAAATTTTTATCATCTTGACTGTCTTGGTTGATTGTGAAATTTGAACCAACTCCTGTGTCTTTTCTCTCCCTCCTATCATTTTTATCAACAATGTAAGTGCTACTTTAGAAATAATCAGGGTAAGAGAATAAGCCAGAGTGGAGAAAACAAATGCAGTTAATAATTTTGGCATTTTTATAGGAAGCGTACCTTTGAAAATGACATTAAAAATCTACTTTACGGCATGCATCTATGCACTTTGTAAAAGCTTTTTAGAATATGCTTAGTGACAGTACCATGTGGTACTTTAAAAATATATATATATATATATATGTATATATATATATATATATATATATATATTTGCTCTTAAAAAAAGGGGACTTCTACCATTTGCTATTTTCTGTATTGGATACACAAGGTGCCCTGTGGCTTTCTGCTCTCACCTTGTGAACCCACTGGCATCGAGAATATCTTCTCAGAAAACACTCCTAATGATTATTTTGTTGCTGCTGCAAATAGTGTAGTTCTCTGAAAATTTATGCACTGGGGCATAAACAAGGCTTTCATTATTATGAGGCTTTATTTTTTTCTTCTCAGTTTAGTGTACAAGTAATAGATTTCCTACCCATAAAAAAGCACAAGAAAATGTATAGACTTATTCTAAAATGTAGAAACGTAAAAATGCACTGTGGCAGCCTATAAAGTTGGTTAATGTAATCATCAAACAGTTGATACTGTCTCAAAGAGTAGAGAAGAGTAAAATAAAAGCTAGTAATATTTACCTAATAAGTACAGTAAAAGTGCCTGTGACCAAACAAACAAAGAGGTATCATCTAAGCAAGAAAATGTGAAGTATTCCTGTTTTCTCAAGTTAGGTGACAGTCTAAATCTGGAAAAAACAACAGATTTTATATGTACAATCATGTAAAATATTTTTCCACATTGCCATTTAGTGAAAGAGATCACAAATGAAAAAAAATAGAAAATGAAATAGAATATACTCCAGTATGTATTCAGACTTGATCATTTCTTTCTTAGAGGGAGGATGACATTTTTCATCACGAGTTTCCTGGATTATCTTGGATCACTGCATTTCTGAGAACAACTGAGTCATTCATAGTTATTTGTCATTGTGTATAATGTTCTTCTGGTTCTTCTTTCTTCACTTTACATTAGTTCATGTATGTCTTTCCAAATTTTGCTGAAATCATCTTGTTTGTCATTTCTTATATCACAAATAGTTTTCCATCACAATCATATATCATAATTCTTCAGCCACTCGAAAATTGATAGGTAACCCCTTTTCCAGTTCTTGGCTACCACAAACAGAATTACATTAAATCTTTTAGTATTAATTTTTTCCTTTTCTTTTTTCTAATTTCTTTGAGATACAGACCTACTAAGGTTATGAGTCACAACCTTTATACTCCTCCAACATGGAGTATCAAGACTCTCTGCTGTGACATATATAAACTATGAAATTTCTGCTTTGGCTACTTACTTTAACTTCCTATAAGTTTCCCTCAATAGTCTTTAAAATATCTAATAATACATGCATATTGGTCAACAGTTTTTGTTAAATTCTTATTATGTGTGATACTGTGACAGATCCTGAAAATATAAAAAAAAAGAGATTCCTGGTCCTCAAAAAATCTGTCTTACGAAAAGAAAAAATAAATACCTACATTCATATTTGTATATGCATTCGTACAAGCACAGGCATATGTAAACTTACATATGGATACAAAATAGATATGAAGTAATTTTGAGAATATCTGGAGGCATTCATCGGCAAAAAGACTCACATAGAAGGCAATCCTGGAGTTGAGCCTTGAGGAGATTTAGGGAATCTAAGAGATGGCGATCAAGCTGGAGAATGCTCCAGGAATAAGGAACATGCCATGTAGGGACACAGAGATGAAGATGGAGTATTCTATACAAAGAAGTTCAAAAATGCCAATTTGACAGGGATCTTGCCCTCTTGTATAGTTTCCCAATTATGATATTTAAGAGTCTGAGCACAGAAAAAATTGGTAATAGTAAACAAAACTTTTTTTAATAGAAAACTAGATACATGGCAGGGATATGGGTCAATAGTATAGAGAACACAATTGTAATCTTAGTTCTGATTGTTCACAACATATGACATATCTTACAAGAGAACATAAGGCTATAACTTGGTTGGGATATCAGAAGACATCCATTTTTCCATAAGGGGAAACTAAATGTCAAAGAATTTAAATGACTTGGCCAAAGGTTCACAAAATACAATAATTGAAACAGGAGCCTTGAATATATAATCCACTTCCTCTCCTATCCTGAATATCACTGATTCATAGAAGAAGATGAAGAGTATTTCACCACCTATGCATTAAGTGAAGCATCTTTATTCTAGTATTATCCCCAAATTATACATTTTCAAGAAACAAGCATAATTTAGCTTACCTTAGAATTCCAAGAAGCTTAGAAATTGCTACTGAGAGTAAGTGTGATTCAACAACCAAGAAATGAAGTAAGGTCAAGAACTTGGGCAAGTGGCTTGGGAAAATAACTGCTGTTTGCATGGAAAGGCCAAATACCTTTCTCAACTAATGTTGCTTGTTTGTTTTGTAAGATAAATGAGTTAAAAATATGAAAGTACTTTGAAAAGTCCATAGCATACTTTGAAAATTATACAGACAAATGCAAGATAGTATTGCCAATAATGTGACATTTTGTCTCCTATTTCAGGAATATTGCTGCTGTCTAAATAAAGTGGTATCTTTTTTTTTAATCTCATTTCTCCTTCATTTGTAGATGTTTTTCTTCCTCTCCTAGTTAGAAAAGTTTTTATATGTTCCATGAAATAATTAAAAAGAGAAAAAATCCATCACAATGATGTAAATGTAACACATGACTTCTGTATCACATTATATGCAATATTCTAAAATCAAAGGCAGTCAACTTTGCAAATAAGGGAGAGAAATCTTTTCTTCTCTGATTTTGAACTAAACTTAGTCATGTGACAAGTAAAAATTCAGAGAGGAATTAATTCTCTGAGTATTAAAATAAATTTATTAATTAGACTGGTCAATCAATAAATGAACTGGTCAATGATTCTCTCAGTATCTAGTAGGTCTCTTGTTCTGTGAAAGGAATTCTGACAACTCACTGAAAATTCAGCCCTTCCCTAGACAAAGTTATTTCTTATTGGTGGATACATAATGAGGAGGTAGGGAAAGATTTCCAGTTCCATCCTAATCCAGTCATAATAGTGGGAGAATTCACATACCTAATCACAGGATTTTTTTATTTTAATTTTTTCCATATTACATATCAATAAAATTTTTAATATTTGACTTCTGACATTTTGCCCTCCGTGTTCTCTTCATCCCACTTCCAGATCCCTCCCCAAGAAAGCAGGTTGTATGATATATGTTGTACATATATTATCATATAATACACATTTCCATATTCTTCATGTTGTGAAAGAAGACATATGTTGCTTACACTGGAAAAAATTCATGGAAGAAATAAAGTGAAGAATGGTAGGTTTCAATCTGCATTACAACTCCATCTATTCCTTCTAAGGCGATGGGTATCCTTTTCATTCAGGAGTTCCTTGGAATTGTCTCTGGATGCCTCGTTGATATGTCACAGGTGATCATTGTACATCATTGTTGTTACACTCTACAACTTTCTCCTGTTTCTGCTCATTTCAATTTGCAACATTTCATATGAGTCTTATCAGGTTTGTGTGTGTGTTTGTGTGTGTGTGTGTGTGATAATCTTACTATTTCTTATGGAAAATATTATTTGATTACATTCATATGCCACAAATTGTTTAGCCATTTCATAGATCAAAGAATTCTAATATTTTTGATTATCTAGATGGAGAAATTAAAGCAGGTGTGGCTAAATTTCTACCTCTATCATTCATCCTAATGGAAGAAATTAAGGACACTACTATGCCACCCCTGGATAGTTTTAACCAAAATCATTTTTGTTTACATAAAAGAAGGGAACTTACATTTCTCAGTCTTAATTACCTCAATTTTAGAAGATGCTTTTAGGCAAAGAATGCAAGGACATTCTTAGGCCTCTTATGACAAAAGAATGAGAAAAAATGTTTGAATAAAGAATGCAATGTTATAGAGTAATATTAGAAATCAAATGATACAGAATTAAGAATAATTTTTATTTAATCATTAAAAAAGAAATTATCCTCTTTTGGGATATCATCATCCTTCCCAATTACATTGTTATGTATTTATTTCATATTCTAAAATTGTGGATATCCTTTCCCTTCCTTTCCAAACACCCATTCTCATACTCCTCAAAAAATCATAAAAGTCAGACTTCCCTTAGCTAAGTGGAAAATAGACAACCTCTCATTAGAAATTAATGGAAAGCTTAACAAATACTTGATTCAAAGTGTGGAATGCTGGGAGTTATGGTGGCAGGATAAAGGATGTTCATCTCACCTGAATCATCCACACAGATAAGACACACCAAGAAAATAAATTACCTCAAAACAAAGAAAAGCAAGAGGAACATGTCCTGATATCCTTGAACAAGAGAGAAAAAGAAAAATTGAAACAATCTACCAATCACCTCCTTAAGAAACCCCAAAATGTAAGACAGGATTATTACAACTGAATTCCAGAACTTCAAGGCCAGGGACAAATAATATAATTATTCAAAAAGAAACAATTCAAAAACTTTTGGCATCATAGTCAGGATTACATGTGATCTATCAATTTCTACATTAAAGGACCAGAAGGCATGGAATATCATATTCTGAAAGGTAAAGTTTGTAGAACTGTAACCAACAATTATTTGCCAATTCAAAATGAGCATAATCGTGCTAGCAAAAACAGAAACAAAACAAAAAAAAAACAAAAAAAAACCTAACATTAACTAAATGGAGGATTTCAAGACTATCCTGACCAAAAAATCACAGCTAAAAATAAAATTCAATGAATAAATTCAACATTGAGGAGAAACATCAAAAGGTAAAGTGAAAACTTAATAGTGTTAACAAGGTTGACTTAAGTGTATTTATAATTGGGAAGGTGATAGTTGCGATATCTAATATATTTATGATACATGAGATATTTAAGGTAGGTAAAATTCTCAAGATACCTAAAGTATCCATAAAAGACTTAAGAACTTTACCACTACTAGGGCAATAAGAAGCAATATACTAGAAAGAAAGGAGTAAACTGAATAGGATGGGCTGATATAAAAAAATCAATACACAGGAAAGAGGAACACACAGGGAGAAAAGAAAAATATAAAAGGGCACAAACTATCTCTCATGAAGTTGTGTACCAGAATGGAGGAGAATATGGAATAGTGGGCCATACTTGAACCTAATTGTCATTGGAATTAGCTTATCTATTTAAATTCATCAGCAAGTATTATCTGCAGTGAGGATAAACTAGAACCATCTCCAATAACATTGAAGGTGAAGCAGGGAAGCCCCTTATCACCACTAATTAATACTGTACCAAAAAGCTAGATATAGTGAAAGACCGGAAAAAAGAAGCTGAAGGAATTTCAATAGGCAATGAGGGGGAAAAGTTGTCATTCTTAACAGATGATATGATGTCATACATAGAAAACAACTGAGAATTAACCAAAAAAAAATAAAAATAGTTAATAATTTTATCAAAGTTACAGGATACAAAATAAATCCACATAAATAATTAGTATTTTATTTATCACCAACAAAGTTCAACAGCAAGAAATCGAAAGAGGAAGCCCATTTGAAATACATGCAGTCAATATAAAATATCCAGGGGTAATTACAAAACACTTTTCATACAAATATAGTCAGAACTAAACAACTGCAAAAATAATAATTGCTCAGGTGTAGGCTGTCAATATAATAAAAATGACAATCCTATCAAAATGAATCTACCTATACAGTGCCATGCCAAGCTATTCAAAAATTATTTCCTAGAGCTAGAAAAAAAATGATAACAACATTCATCTGGAAGTGGAAAAAAAGGCCCGAAGTATCAAAGGAATGAATGAAAAAAATGTGAAGAAAGGTGATTTACTCAGACCAGATCTTAAAGTATGCCATTTAAGTGGTAATCATCAAAATGATCTGGTGCTGGCTAAGAAATAGGGTAATAGATCAGTGGAAAAGGTTAGGTAGTCAACACAGAGTACTTAACAGCCATAGTAATGTAGTCAATAAAATTAAGAGTCAAGTTTTGGGGAAGAACTCACTATTTGACAAAAACTGAAAGAAAAACTTGAAAATAGCATGATAGAAACTAGGAATAGATCAATATTGTTCATCATACACCAAGATGAAGTCAAAATACATACTTGACCAAGAAATAAAGGGCGATACTATAAACAAATTAGGGAAATGTGGAAATTTTTCACTTGTCAGACTTATCTACAAAGGAAGAATTTATGATCAAACAAGACATGATACCATTATGAAAAATGAAAGGAATAATTTTGATTATATTAAATTAAAAGATGATTGTACAAACAAAACCAATGCAACCAAGATTAGAAGGGAAACAACAAATTGGTGAAAAACATTTTTAACAAGTGTCTCTGACAAAGGCCTAATCTCTTAAATATATAGAGAACTGACTCAAATTTATAAGAATACAAAGCATTCCCCAACTGAAAAATGATCAAAGGCTATAAAAAGGCATTTCTAAAAGAAAGAAACACTATCTATTATCATTTATTGTTATTATATTATTATTCCTATTGACTCCCAGAGGAGCATAGGGCCGCAACCATCTCACGACAATGGACTCTGTTCTGGGCAACTTCCCCCAACTGGGCATATCTTTGCCAGGTCTGTTTTGGCCTTCTGACTTTCCTCCTCCCTGGTGGGTTCCATATTTTTTTTTTCATAGCGTCCTGACTGATGGGATACTGAATTGTTCTTTCCCGGAGTCTGTTATTGGAGATCTTTTCAGGCCATCTGATGTTCAAGATTTGACGTAGGCATCTGTTAACAAAGACCTGGAGTTTGTTGGTTTTTGCCAGCACGCGTCGTGGACTCTATTGGAGAGCAATCTTCCAGACTAGGCGATCGTAGGTTTTGTTGGTTTAATGAGGTTGCAGTTTCTGTAGCAAATGAAATTTTTACGGGGTGAGGTTGCTAGCCTCGCGCCCAACCCTCCTCCTTTTTCAGCCGGGCTTGGGACCGTCCTTGGCGGAGTTATCTATTATCATATAATCATAAATGTTCCAAATAATTATTTATTAGAGAAATACTAATTAAAATTACTGAGATACAACCTCATATCTCTCTGATTGGCCAATATTGTCAAAAAGGAAAACGATAAATGTTGAAGGCGATGTGGGAAAATTGGGACACTAATTCACCATTGGTAGAACTGTGAATTGATATTACCATTCTGGAGAGCAATATGAAACCGTGCCCAGAGGGCCTTAAAAATATGTATACCCTTTGATCAAACAATACTTCTACTGGGTCTGTATCCCAAAGATATTAGAGGCAAAGGAAGAGGACCCACTTCATCAAAATTTTTAACAGCTCTTTTTGTAGTGGCTGACCAAGTAGTGGGTTTTTTTTTTTTTTTTGTAATGGCAAAGAATTGGAAACTGAAGGAGTGTTCATCAGCTGGGAAATGATTAACAAAGTTGTGGTATATGTTTATAATGAAATACTATTGCAATATGAAAAATGACAAACAGAATGAGTTCAGGAAAACTTGGAAAGACATATATGAACTGATGCAAAGTGAAGTGATCGGAACCAGTAAGAAAACTGTATATAGTAACAGGGATATTGTATAGTTCTCAACTGTGAAGGATTAAACTATTACAAGCAAAGCATGATAAGTACAAAGGGGTCATGATAAAATGTGCTATCTGCAGCCAAAGAAAAACCTGTTCAAGTCTGATTGCAGATCACACATAACATCTTTTACTTTGTTTCTGAGTGAAATAAAATTAAGTGTGTTCTTCTCAAGGTAAAGCATTCATCTTGCTTCCCCAGTTCCAAATCAGGAATGGAATGTTTAAAAACAAAAAGTTTACTTAGACTTGCAAAAAAAGGACCTCAAGGATGTCTTGCTAAATTTTGGAGTCAGTTTATCCTCTTCTGCCTCACTAGCTCCTACTACCTTTAGAAGCTAAGGGAATCACTCTAGAGAACATAGTTATCTTCCCATCACCTTATCCCTCTCAAGAGGGAGCTCATTATGAACTCATGCTATGTATCTTGCTATTTTTTGATTGGAGTAAAATTTGTGCCTAGACTGTGAGTCCTGGTTACCAGATAAAGGGAGTCATATTGGGGAAATATATGTGTGTGTGGTGAGGAGTCTCACATCAGGGACCTATATGTTTGTTTCTGCACCCATACATTGCATTTGCCTCATTAGGGCACTTGCCCTTTCTCATGAAAAAAGAATAAAAGCTGTTTCTTCTATTTTTGCTTTCTGACTACAGGTTTGTAATTATATTTTGAGTAGGTAGTTATTTTTATCTCACACATTTTTTTCAAGAGTTGTTTTTCATTTTTTTCATCATATGGGTGATTTGTGTCTTCTGTCAAAGCATGAGCAATATAAAAATATTTATTGCCTGAAAACACTGATGTAACCTATATCAGACTATTTACCACCTAGAGGAATGTGGGATAGGAACAGAGAGAACCTGAATCATAAAATGTTAGAAATTGTTAAAAATTGTTTCTAATTTAATTGAAAAAAATTAAAAATTAAAAAATACAATTAATGGGAGAATGACATGAGGGATTCATTGCTAATTTGAGTCAAACCCTCCTCCCTTCTCTTTTTTCTAATTTTTCTATCTTTTTCCAACTTCACACACAAAACAATTGCTGGAGTAATATGTTCACCGCTAACTTCACAAAGGATATGGCTATAGTAATATAAACTCTCATTTTACTGAGTAAACCAACCCTCTTGTTTTGGCTCTCACTCCATTTCTGAGATCACTTCATAAAATTTCCATTATTCCAAATATAAATATACAATTGAGCCTTCAAGATTCTTAGATTTATGACTGACATGCCCATATTAGTAACAAAATCAGTGTATAACCTCTCATCCCTTTTATTGTAGCAATGTATATAGTGCTGTGCACACAGTAGACACAATGTAGATATTTTGTTGATAATATAGAAGGCCACATGAGCTGAAGCAGGTAAAGCCAGCATTTGATTATGAAGTTTTGTGCACATATAAAACAAAACAAAACGGATATTTATAATGGTGTTGCCTGTTCTAACTCCTAAGAAACACAATAGCTATTACCTTTTATTCCTTTATTCTATTATTATTCTTGTGATTTCCAATTCCAGATGAAACATATATTTCCAGGTAACTTTAAGATAATCACACTGTATATTTTGATGTACTTTAATGTGACAGACAATATAAAAAAGCAATAATTCTAAAAAGTATGAAGGTAATCATAGAAACTTTACAATTTCATTTCTTTATATACTTTTCTAGTTCTTACTATGTATAATATTTTATGTTTGAATCTGAAAAGAATTTTTCACAGGAAAACATATGAAGTCCAACTTTATCCAAATATATATTAACTCAGCAAACCAAAGTATGTCAAATATTGATGCATAGCATCTCCTAAAATGAATGCATTTTTCAAAAGTGAAGAATACAGATTTTGTTAGAAGACATGGTTTTAAAACTTGTCTCTATAACTTTGATTACCAATTTTACTTTGGATAAATTAGTTAATTCTTTTGGATCTCAGTATCTTGATTTGTAAAAATAAAAAAAATAAAGTTGTAGAAGATGATTTCTAAATTCAGCTCTGCATTTGTGATCCTACTTTCTCTCTACCTGCTTATTATGAATGACTTCAAACATCTCTTTAAAATGATTGACTCAAGTTTAGATTATTGAAAATAATATAGTAAGATGATTCTATTTAAAACAAAAAAGTTTAATTCGGATAGACCACTGGGACACAACAGCCAAATCAATTAAATATAGGTAATATCTACATTTATTATTTTTTATTTAGGACATGCTTTTATTATTATACTGAAAATGCTCCCAAAATAATGTTATTCCAGATATATAAAAAGGAAATTGATCTTTCATGACATGAAGGGTAGAAAGCTGGGCTTAGTTGTATCAGGGAATTCCAGAGATACAGAAAATAATTAGTTCCATTGAGAAACAACTTAAAGCTCAAACTTCAAAAGTATTAATTTTCATGGGAAGAAATGATTAGGAAATAAAACAAAAAGAATAATCCTGAAGTTGATAAACTATTTTCAGTCACTAACAGAAGTTATTGTACATAAGTTATATATGGACACATTATACATATACATGCACGTGTATACATATATAATGATACAATTCAGATTATATGATAATGAATTTGCCCACATCTCAGAACAATTTTAATCTTTTCCTTTCTCTTTCAAAATAACACAAATATAAGTGTGAAAAACAAGTCCCCTTAATGTAAGAGGAAGGTTACAAATCTAAACATATATGTCAGAATAGAAAAGTTACAGTTCTCATGGCAACATTATATCATCAGTATTGCACAAGTTGAACAATAAAATATGCATTTAGAAGCTTAACTGGTAATTTAAAATACCACATGTTATATATATTAAATGTGGATAAGTTAGCATTCCTAGGAGAGCTTTAACTTAGGCCGTCATGTAGTGGTAGGTTTTAAATTTGTAACATCCCACTACTGGAAGGGTTATTTTTTCTTTATGTTTCTCCATTGTGTCTATTTTCATTCATCCTAACTCTGTGCATATATACCCAGTAAAACTGCAGGCAAGCATTTGGAAATGTGCTGGAATGATAGGTTTTATGGATGATATCATTGGCATAAACTTTTTTTTTCCTCTTGGCTGATGCTTTCCTATTACCATATTTCATGATAACACGATACCTCTACATCAGGTGGAAAAACAAATTGGATGACAAGATATACCATTATGGTGTCCAGATGTAAAGCATCCATATCCGAATGCCAAGTGAAATATTTATGAGCTGATTTAAATAATAATGAGATGGGATCCATGTAATGCCATCATTTACAGACTGTGGCACATCTGTAGCACCACAGACAGTTCTCACTGTAGGAAGCACAGGCTTCCAGCAGAATACAAGTCTCAGCTTCCCTACACCTTCTGCCCTGCCACTGTCATTACATTGCTCCCTATGTGTAGAGCAAAGGAAGTTTCTGTGGATGCTTGACCCAGTAATGAACTTAAAGTACAAGTAATCAGAATTTTTATTCCCCAGGATTTAGTATATTGACTAAAGAAAAATATGTCATCACAAGATGCTAAGGTTTTGAATGTCCTCTTCCACACTTCCCATCTCTATCATTTATGCCTTTGAAATGGGAACATCTCTATGGAACCTTCCCTGATTTCTCCTTGCCGGCAATGAGGTGTTTTTCTTCAGCTTACTCAATGTAGCTAGTTTATATTTCTTGTATGTACTTTTCATATAATGTAAGCTTCTTGAGAGCAGGCCCTAATTCTTTATTCTTTTTTCTTTTTATCTCTAGTATCTAACCAAGTTCCTGGCACAGAGTAGATATTTAATATTTAGTAAATGTTTGTTCATTTGAATTGCATAGTACAAAGTGAAGCAAATAGGATTAAAAGGCAGATCATCTACAAAATTTTGATTACTTCATCTAAAAAATGAGAGAATTGATTGACCTAGCTAGATGCTGATATCTCTTCCATTTTGTTATAGGCAATTTTTAGGGTAGAGAAAGATTTTAGGGTAAGAAAGCAGACAGACCTTGCTGAGGCTCTGGCTGAGACTGTGGACATTCTATCTTAGACTGTACAAAGGGGATTTGTACAGAGAGAATGTCTTGAGACCAAATCCCTCCTCAGATACTTAATAACTATCTGATCCTGGGTAACTCACTTAAGCTTTGCTTGCTTCACCTGCAAAATGGGGATAATAATAGCACCAGATATCTTTGGTCTGAGCTGCTTTTGAATTTGAAAATGTTTCTATTCTTCCAGTCTAAATATTGAGTGCTTAATGAGGTGGATAAAGTCAGGAATAATAAAATTTGCATTTCGTTTTTCAAGAGAGTGAGTATTTTAATCATTCATTTGTTATGTTTTTTTTTTCCTTCTTTTTTTGGTGTTACCCTCCTTCTGCCTTTTCTAATATTAGTTGAAACTATTGTTATGCTATTTTTGTTATTGTTTCTCTTTTCCTACCTTCTTGCCTATAAAAATTTTAAATTGTGTTTATTTTTTTTATTTAGGTAGATAAGATAAAACTATTAAAGAAGAAAACATGAATACGGAAGGATATTTTAGATCTGTATTGTGTCTAGTGTTAACAGTCAATTCATCAGCAAAAATTTAAGAAACTTTCTATTATACTGTACTGTTTCACAAAGGAAGGAAGGAAGAAAGGAAGGAATGAAGAAAAGAAGGAAGAGAGGAAGGAAGGAAGGAAGGAAGGAAGGAAGGAAGAAAAGAAGGAAGGGAGGGAGG
>NC_058135.1:84994058-85024357 GCF_016433145.1 Gracilinanus agilis
GAAGGAAGGAAGGAAGAAAAGAAGGAAGGGAGGAAGGAAGGAAGGAAGAAAGGAAGGAAGGGAGGAAGGAAGGAAGGTAGGAAGAAAAGAAGGGAGGGAAAAAGGAAGGAAGGAAGGAAGGAAGGGAGGGAAAAAGGAAGGAAGGAAGGAAGGAAGGAAGGAAGGAAGGAAGAGAGGACTTGTATAGTGCTACTTTGTACCAGATACAGTGTTGTGTGATTCATGAATATCTCTTTGAACTTTATAACCCTGAAAGGTAGGTACTATTATTGTCCCCATTTTAGAATCAAAACTGGGGTAGAGGGTAATGGACTTGTCCAGAGTCACATGGCCTAATATTGAAATTATTTACAAAAATTACTTTATCTTAATTTTCTATATATTTTTATATAACAACATCCTTAAAGACACTTAGGTAACAGTGGAAAGAGTACTAAATCCTAGAATATAGCAGTAAATCATGTACAACACAAGATGCAAACATGAAGAAACATTTTAGATGGCTGATTTTCAAATCTCCTAATATTTGTTTCCCTCATAGTATATCTTTTTCATTCTTCATTCCCTATGTTAGAATTTATTTTTTTGACATGAAGATCATTTGTATTGCATTGAAGTAGAGTCTTATCAAAAGGTAGTTATCCTATAATCTACTAACATGTCTACCAAACACTCTTGTTACTAGGCAAATACAAATTAGAATTTTGTGTTCTAAGGTCTCAACAATTAAAATTTTATTTTATAATTTGTATAATGACTGGGAACAATAGAGATATTGATTACCCAAATCTGATTTGAAAATAAATTAATAAGATCTAGTTCTAAGTATTTAGGACAATTATGGTATAGTATCATCATTTGCATATTTGTGTAAGAAAAATTAACACATACAGACTTGTGTGAATATTTTCAGAACAGAATGGAGAAAGAGGGCACTTGGGAATTGTCTATCTTTTATGTTCTCATTAGAACAATGTTTAAAACCATATCTATTTTTGCAAACTGCCAGCAAGACACCACTAATACTCAAGAAAGTCACAGAAGATCATTTTAAAATATCAATCCTTTTATCTGATTAGAGTCTTTTAAGTTCTTCCTTTTGGGCGGTCATACTGACACCTCTGATTAACATTTTACATACTGATGTTGCTTTCTTCTGGCATTTAGCATACTTCTGAAATTGTGTAGTTGTTAACGCAATGGAAACCTGAAACACACATACACAGAGCCTGGTTCTTGTTAACCTCAACAGGGATAAAAGAGTTACAGTAAAGCATAAACCACAAATGCAGTTTTTGTTCTTTATAGGTGACTGGCAGTAATTCTCTTAATTTACTATTGTAATAAAACGGAAATGACAATGCTTTCCCTAAAAGGGGAAGCATATTTCCTAATAGTGGATAGGCCAAAGTGGTAATATTTTTAATCACAAATCCCACTTAAACAGCATGATCCCAGATAAATGGATCCGAGTATTTTACAATTTGAGTTATTGCTTAAGCTCTTGGTAGCCTACTGTAGGGAGAGCAGATGGTCTGAGTTTATATCTTTTGTGTTTCTCAGTTATTGATGTGGATAATATGAGGTGATAATTAGAGAGGATTTTTTGAGAAGGAAGGCTTATAACTGATATAAAATAGGCTATTTTTAGGAGGGATTCTTATTGGTAAGTTTATAGGACAGCTAGGATATCATTCCTCCTGGATTTCAAATGGAGGAGACTTAATGGGGTATCATTTGTAGCTTTGTAGACATGAACATTGGTTCAATGGGTTTCATTATAACTTTTAATAAAATACAAAAAATTCAGCATTCCTTTAGTACTTTAAAAACTGAGAGATCTTGGATATGTTTCAAAGTATTCCTTTCTTACATCTCTTGACCAGGAAGATGCAAAATATAGAGTCAATTGTCCCTCTTCTTTTTCTTTAAACCCTTACCTTTCATCTTATAATTCATACTATGTATTGGTTTTAAGACAGAAAAGCAACAAGGACTGGGCAATTGTGATTAAGTGACTTATCCAGGGTCATAGTGTTATACAGTGTCTGAGATCATATTTAAATCCAGGACCGCCCCAGCTCTATCCATTTAGCTGGCCTCCTCAGTCGTCTGTTTCAAAAGTGGCAATTTACATGTGGAAATGGAAACCAGAAGGCATTTAGATTCATATTCATGTTCTCATAGCTAGGTGACACAGTGGAAAGAGTGATGACCTAGGAGTTAGGGACACTAGATCCAGAATCCTGTCTCACCCTCTTACTTAGCTATGTCATCCTAAGCAAATCACTCAAATTCTTTTGGCCTCATTTTCCTTTTCATCAAAGAGGAGATAACAGTGGTGTCTAGCTTATAAGGGTGTTGTGAGGCTGAAATGGGAAAACATACATAAAGTACTTTGCAAACATTAAATGCTATGTAAATGCTAGGTAGGATTTTTATTACGACCCTGCTTTTCCTCCACAGAAAGAATCAAACAATATAGAATACTTGATTGTGATATATTCCCAGCACTAAACACATTGCCTAGCCAATAGTAGGGTATAAATAAAGGTTTATCAACTGACTGACATCATACATTACGTCCTATACAACGGGAGTTTGAAAATTATTTGGAAAGGAAATTTTAATAAGATATATAATTTAGAAAAACAAACTGTAACAGGTCATATTTAGTGAATCCAGTTTCTTTGTTCATCACTCTTTCTCTTATCAGCCTTTCCCCATTAGATGCTCCAATCACCATATTGTACTGTCAAAATCTTCTCTCCACACCTGCTACTGAGACACTACAGTCTTTGCACAGGAGAGAAATGACATAAAACATACTCGAATTAAGCCACAGAAAAAATCCTTAAGGGATTGGAAAGCAGTGTTGAAGCTGTAATCAGAGACTGAGATTGAAAACTTCACTGTACCAATTTCTACACTGTGACCTAGGACAAGTCACATTGCTTTTCTGGGCCATAGTCCCTCCATTTTAAAATGAGAGTGTTGGAGTAACCAACGCTTTTATGTCCAGCTCTGGATATATAATCTCAAACCTTTAATTGAGTGTTTGAAGAGCAGTGGAAACCCACAGTTACTGTGAACTTCTTAATCCCAGATGATAAACTCAGATGTTCCTGTGCTACTAAAACACTGAGACTACTGTTACTGCTCCATTTAAATGTTGGCATCTTGGGGCAAAGTCATTATTAATCTACTTAGTTAAGTTTATGCTCCTACCTAGTCCTCCCTTCAATTCAGAGCTTCTATCTATTGTGTTCCTTCAAAGATGGTTCTTGTCACTGACATTTAACTATATACTCATCTCATCATGACTGATATTTCTTACTTTACAAAAGTATCCATGAGAAAATGAACTGGAAATATACTTTAGGCTATTTTGCTTGACAAAGGATTGTGGCGGTGGTTTCTAGAAACAACAGATAGTGATTAGTGAAGCAAATTTTATGCTGCTTTCAGTCCATTGAATCTTAAGATTTCATCAGGGCCAAGCCCTTTAAATCAATTTATCTGAGGATTGGGGAATTGACCATTACTAGTGAGGATGAAATATGCATTCTGGGCTGAATATGTAATCTGTTATAATTCCTCAGATCATATTTAAAAAATGTTAAGTATCCAGGTTTTGAAGGCCAGAATCTGTTCAAAGAACCACAAACTTATACAGGAGAAATTTATGTGTAACAAGTTTCTAGGAATTTCATCATCAAGGAATTAAAAATTAAAAGAATTTTTAAAAATACAAAGGTGATGTGAAAGAGGACAATATATTGTATTATTCCATAAATAAGACTTTTTGTTTGAGTAACAATTTTATGACCTGTCATTTTGTTTAATATTCCTGTTGTCTTTTATATCAAGTCTAGCCCAATATACATATATAAAATAAATTAATTAAATATAATAATTATATTTATTTAATAATGTATGCATAAATGTATTTATATTTGTGGTATGATAGATAATCATCTAGTATATCTTGTAGCATAGTAATGACCTTAAAGATATAATGTCATAATCTTTATTTTCTTTTTTTCCCTTTTTTATCTAGAATATTATTCCAGGGTTATGTAATCTTTATTTTCTTTCTTTTTTCTTTTTTTTTTTAAACCCTTACCTTCTGTCTTGGAGTCAATACTCTGAATAGACTCCAAGGCAGAAGAGTGGTAAGGCAATGGGGGTTAAGTGACTTGTCCAGGGTCACACAGCTAGGAAGTGTTTGAAGTCAGATTTGAAACCAGCATCTCCCATCTCTAGGCCTGACTCTCAATTCACTGAACTATCCAGCTGCCCCCATAATTTTTTAAAACAATAGGAATCCTAATTTTTTTATCATGTAAATGGTACAGGAACCCCGCAATCATTCAAAGTCTTGGGATAAAGATGAATGTATTCTAAATCTCTCACTAAGGTCTTTAACCAAAAGTCTTAAAACCAAGCTTTTTTAAAGTATTATATTAATCAGGTCACAAGTTCTTAACTTGAGGTTCTCAGACCCCAAGTAATCTGTGGATATAAGGAAAAAAAGTATATTTTTACTGTCACTAATCTCTAACTAAAAATGTCCATTGTTATATAACTCCCTCCAGGGGAGATAAAACTTATTTCAGTAGATTTTACAAAATTTGAGAGTAAATTCATTACTAGAAATTTTCTATACCAACCCTTTATAATTTGCTAAAATTAGGTTATTTTTTTCTGAAATGTCTTTAAAAAGTCCAGGAAAAATTGTTTTGAGTTCAGGTCCTGAGAATTCATAGAAATGTATTTGAATTACATAAAAACATACTCTCCTAGAGATATTAGGATGAACTATTTGCCTCCTTTCAAATACTTTCTTCCTTCTTTGGAATTTTGAGTATAACTTAATAGATGGAGGGCCAAATCATGACCAGGATCACTTGGGTTTAGATCCTATTTTTGACATATAATGGGAGTCATACTTTGAGTAAGTCAGTTAATATTTTAATACCCCAATTAGACTCCTATTTATTACAGTAAGAGATATTATTTCACTCGGAGTTCCTAGCTAAATGAAATCATAGATTAAGATGATCTCCACATTACTCATTAAAAACAAACCAAAAAAGCTACCATCAAAATTATTTATAAATCAGTTGGTAATGATTTTTTCTCAATAATAAAATTTTCTCAATATTTCTTTCCTTTGCAAAGGAGATCCTGTGTGACATATAAAAGATGATCATTTATGATGTCAAAATATCTAAAAACAGTGGAAAGATCCCAAGACAAAATTTACCCAATCACACCAATTAATTCATATACAGGTACCACATACACACATGCAAAAACATACAAACACATCTGTGAAAATGCATGTGTTCTGGGCTTCTGGGAAGTTGGCAGATTAGACAGAGCAAATCTTAAAACCTCTGCACCCTTACACACTGAAATAGGAAACAATGCACTTTGAGAAGAAAGAGGTACAAATATAAAAATGGGACAGAGCAGGGGGAATCCTACTACTGCACAACTAAAGAGGTACACCAAGAAAAAGGCTGCAATTCTCTGTAAGGAACTCTATTCACTATTATAGTATTCACTATTATAGTAATTAGAAGAATTATTCATAGGGAGATGTTGGAATACTAAATGGTCTAAGATGATATGGGGGTGGGAAAGAGGGAGGTGAATAGTAGAGGACACCAAGAGAAACTAGAATGAATAAGAAAAAAAGGATACTCTATTACACACAAAGAGGGCATGGGAAGGGGAAGGGATGAATACTATTATAAGAAGGAGAATGAGAGAGCAATAAGAGGTAATATTTAAACCTTACTCTCAGTGTAATTAACCCAAAGAGGGAAGAGTAGCTTTATCTATTGGGATATAAAACTCTATCTATCCCTACTGAGAAAGTCAGAAGGGATAAACCAAGGGGAACAGGGGAGTGGGGAGGTCAAAAAAGGGAGGGGAGAAGAAGGGGAAGGGAATTAATTACGCCTTAAAAATAAAAAGAAGGGAATAATAAGGGAGGGGGTAAAAAGGGAAATAAATTAAGGGAGGGGACAAGGGTTACTGGCATAAAGCAAACCACTGGTTTATAAGGCAATAGCGTAAGAAGAAGGGGTAGAACTTGGAGAGGATACCAAAATGTTGGCAAATACACAACTGATAATTATAACTCTGAATGTGAATGAGGTGAACTCGCCAATAGAAAGGAAGCAAATAGCAGAGTGGGTTAGAAACTAAAATCCTACCACATGTTGTCTACATGAAACACATATGAGACGGGTGGACATACACAGGTTTAAGGTAAAGAGCTTAAGCAAAATCGTTTGGGCCTAAAATGAGAAAAAGAAGGCAGGAATGTCGATTATGATTTCTGACAAAGCCAAAGTAAAAATAGATATGATTTAAAAAGACAGGGAAGGTGGATTACATCCTAATTAAAGGCAATATAAACAATGAGGAAATAACATTGCTCAATATGTATGCACCAAATGGTGTAGCAACCAGATTCATAAAGAAGAAAGTGGCAGAACTCAAGAAGGAAAAAGATAGTAAAACCATAATAGTGGGAGATCTAAATATGCCTCTTTTAAATCTAGATAAATCAAAACAAAAAATAAATAAGAAAGAGGTGAGAGAGATGAATGAAGTCCTAGAAAAATTAGATTTAATTGATATGTGGAGAAAAATAAATAGGGACAAAAAGGAATGTACCTTCTTTTCAGCGGCACATGATACATTCACAAAGATTAACCATGTAATAGGGCATAGAAACATTGCAAACAAATGCAAAAGAACAGAAATAATAAATGTAGCCTTCTCAGACCATAATGCAATAAAAATAATAAGTAGTAAGGACACTGGGACAGGCAAATAAAAACTAATTAGAAATTAAATAATATGATTCTCCAAAACCAGCTAGTCAAAGAAGAAATCATAGAAACAATCAACAATTTCATTGAAGAGAATGACAATGATGAGACATCCTACCAAACTCTGTGGGATACAGCCAAGGCAGTAACTCAGGGGGAAATTTGTATCCTTGAGTGCATATACTAAAAAATTAGGGAGGGCAGAGATTAATGAAATGGGCATGCAACTTAAAAAATTAGAAAGCAAGCAAATTAAAAATCCCCAGATGAAAACTAAATTAGAAATACTAAAAATCAAGGGAGAAATTAATAAAATCAAAAGAAAAGAACTATGGAATTAATAAGACTAGAAGTTGGTATTTTGAAAAAAAAACAGATAAAATAGACAAAGTCCTGGTGAATCTAATGAAAAAGAGGAAAGAAGAAAACCAAACTGACAGTATCAAAGATGAAAAGGGAGATCTCACCTCTAATGAAGGGAAAATTAAGGCAATTATTAAAAACTATTTTGACCAATTATATGGCAATAAATATAGCAATCTAGGAGATGGATGAATATTTACAAAAATACAAATTGCCAAGATTAAGAGCAGAAGAAATATAATACCTAAATAACCCCATATCAGAAAAAGAAATTGAACAAGACATCAAAGAACTCCCTAAGAAAAAATCTCCAGGGCCTGATGGATTCACAAGTGAATTCTATCAGACATTCAAAGAGCAACTAATCCTAATACTATACAAATTATTTTATATGATAAGCATAGAAGGAGTCCTACCAAATTCCTTTTATGACACAAATGTGGTACTGATTCCAAAGCCAGGTAGATCAAAAACAGAAAAAGAAAACTACAGACCAATCTCCCTAATGAACATAGATGCAAAAATCTTAAATAGAATACTAGCAAAGAGGCTCCAGCAAGTGATCAAGAGGGTTACCCATCATGTTCAGGTGGGATTTATACCAGGATGCAAGGATGGTTCATCATTAGGAAAACCATCCACATAATTAACAATATGAATAAGCTAACAAACAAAAATCACATGATTATCTCAATAGATGTTGAAAAAGCCTTTGACAAAATACAGCACCCATTTCTATTGAAAACACTAGAAAGTATAGGAATAGAAGGACCTTTCCTATAAATAATAAACAGTATATCGAAAATCATCAACAAGCATCAT
Organism: Gracilinanus agilis; assembly: GCF_016433145.1. Taxonomy (NCBI): domain Eukaryota; kingdom Metazoa; phylum Chordata; class Mammalia; order Didelphimorphia; family Didelphidae; genus Gracilinanus; species Gracilinanus agilis. Next base: position 85,002,098 of record NC_058135.1, read on the forward strand.
ATGCAATGTGGATAAATTAGAAGCCTTCCCAATAAGATCAGCCATGAAACAAGGATGCCCATTATCACCTTTATTATTTAACATTGTACTAGAAACACTAGCAGTAGCCATTAGAAAAGAAAAAGAAAGTGAAGGTATTAAAATAGGCAATGAGGAGACTAAGCTATTACTCTTTGCAGATGATATGATGGTCTACTTAAAAAATCCTAGAGAATCAACTAAGAAGCTGGTAGAAATAATACAAAATAAATGCACATAAATCATCAGCATTTTCATATATTTCCAACACATCACAGCAGCAAGAATTAGAAAGAAAGACACCGTTTAAAAACACCCTAGACAATATAAAATACTTAGGAATCTATTTACCAAAACAAACACAGGAATTATGTGACTACAACTACAAAACACTTTCCAAACAATTAAAACTAGATCTAAACAATTGGAAAAACATTCATTGCTCTTTAGTAGGATGAGCTAACATAATAAAAATGACCATTCTACCCAAATTAATTTACCTATTTAGTGCCATACCTATCAAACTACCAAAAAACTTTTTCACTAAATTAGGAAAAACTATAACAAAGTTCATTTGGAATAACAAAAGATCAAGAATATCAAGGGAAATAGTAAAAAAAAAACATCAAGGAAGGTAGCCTAGCAGTACAAAATATTAAACTATACTATAAAGCAGCAGTCATCAAAACACTATGGTCCTGGCTAAGAGACAGAAGGGAGGATCAGTGGAATAGTCTTGGTTAAGTGACCTCAGCAAGACAGTCTATAATAAACCCAAGGAGCCAAACTTTTGGGACATGAATCCACTATTTGACAAAAACTGCATGGAAAATTGGAAAACAATATGGGAGAGAGTAGTTTTAGATCAACATCTCACACCCTACCCCAAGATAAATTCAGAATGGGTGAATGACTTGAATATAAAGAGGGAAACTATGAATACGTTCAGTGAACACAGAGTAGTATACTTGTCAGATCTCTGGAAAAGGAAGGATTTTAAAACCAAGCAAGAGTTAGAAAAGATTACAAAATGTAAATTAAATGATTTTGATTATATTAAATTAAAAATCTTTTGTACAAACAAGAACAATGCAACCAAAATCAGAAGGGAGACAACAAACTGGTAAAAAATCTTTATAACAAAAAATTCTGACAGAGGTCTAATTACTCAAATATACAATGAGTTAAATCAATTGTATAAAAAATCAAGCCATTCCCTAATTGATAAATGGGCAAGGGACATGTATAGGCAATTTTCAGATAAAGAAATCAAAAGTATCAATAAGCACATGAGATAGTGTTCTAAATCTCTAATAATTAGAGAAATGCAAATCAAAAGAACTCTGAGGTATCACCTCACACCTAGCAGATTGGCTAAAATGACAACAGGGCAGAATAATGAAAGTTGGAGGGGATGTGCCAAGTTGGGACATTAATGCATTGCTGGTGGAGTTGTGAACTGATTCAACCATTCTGGATGGCAATTTGGAATTATGCCCAAAGAGCGCTAAAAGAATGCCTGCCCTTTGATCCATCCATAACATTCCTGGCTTCGTACCCCAAAGAGATCATAGAAAAAAAGACTTGTACAAAAATATTTATAGCTATGCGTTTTGTGGTAGCAAAAAACTGGAAAACGAGGGTATGTCCTTCAATTGGGGAATGGCTGAACAAATTGTGGTATATGCTGGTGATGGAATACTATTGTGCTCAAAGGAATAATAAAATGGAGGAATTCCATGTGAATTGGAAAGACCTCCAGGAATTGATGCAGAGTGAAAGGAGCAGAGCCAGAAGAACACTGTACACAGAGACTGATACACTGTGGTAAAATCGAATGTAATGAACTTCTGTACTAGCAGCAATGCAATGACCCAGGACAATTCTGAGGGATTTATGAAACAGAACTCTATCCAGATTCAGAGGAAGAACTGCAGGAGCGGAAACACAGAAGAAAAACAACCGTTTGAACACATGGGTTGATGCAGACATGTTTGGGGATGTAGACCCAAAACAACCACACCAATGCAACTATCAATAATATTGAAATAGGTTTTGATAGATGACACATGTTAAAACCAGTGGAAATTTGCATCAGCTATGGGTGGGGGTGGATTTTGGGGGGGGTGAAGGGGAAAGTAAGAACACAAATCTTGTAACCATATCAAACTTTTCTAAAAAATTTAAAAAACTTAAAAAAATGCATGTGTTACAATGTGTTCTTCTAGTCTGATGTAGATCCCATTCTTCCAGTTTTAACTCCTCTCCACACTCTATGTAAAGTTACTTTCTGCTTCTAGTTTCTGGCTTCAGCTACGGTCCTCACTTAAGGGGCTTCCTTCTACCTGTCACTCCAATTTTTCCCCCATTTCTCTTTTAGCTTAGTATTTCTCAAAGAGTATCCTCTCCCCAGTATCTATTTTAGAAAGGCAGAACCCTTAAATATCTAGTTATTGCAATGGATGCATGGGAGGGACAATTTCATGAATGTATTAGGGAGCTCCTCCCAGCTGAGAAGAGTTAAATTTTCATTGTGCATATTTAAACACAGAAATCAGTAAATTATAAAAATAAGGAGCAAGTTCTTGTTTGGTTGACTGTCTAGACTTTAAAAAGTCATGGAGAAAATGTTAATAATTAAGATTAAACTTAAAAGTGATGTGTATATTTTTTCCCAAGAGAGAGAGACACTTCTTGAACATGTAACAGCAGGCTTCAGAGCAAATTAAATAGGTTTTCTTCCTGTAAGGAAGGTCAGTAGAAGATAACTCTGTTCTCAGATCCTTCTTTAAAAGGGCCATATTTCCTCAGAAGAAGATTTCTTACTTGAGAAGAAACAAAATAAAAGCTCTTTTTAGGAAAACAAACCAGAGGAAACAATCTAGCGAACTTTCTCTAGTTTTACGTCTTCTTCTTCCTTCCTTCCTTCCTTCCTTCCTTCCTTCCTTCCTTCCTTCCTTCCTTCCTTCTTTGATTCCTTCCTTCCTTCCTTCNTTTCTTTCTTTCTTTTCTAATTTATTTTTTACTTTCTTTCTTCCTTCATTCTTTTCTTTTGTTCTTCCTTTCTTTCTTACCTCTTTTCTCCCACTCACTGATGGCAGTTTTTGATATCTCCTTAAATTTATAACATTCTTGTAAAATCCCTTAATTTTCTTATAGTCCAAAAATATTTCAAAGAGCCTCTTCCAAATAAATCCTTCAGAGCTGTATATGTATAATCCACTGCTGCTTTTTTTTGCCAAATATTCTTTAAATTTCTCTAATGAATAAATGATAGGGAAAGAAAGTGGGCCTAAGGCATGAGGTTATATCTCTGCTTTTAATAAGTATTTGTGACAAACCATGAACTGTCCTATATAGTTGTTTGTGTATCTGTTTCATACCCCTGTTTGATGGTAAGTGCCTTAACGCCAAAGGCTAGGTAATTTTTCACCCTTGTTTCCCCAATGCATAACATACATCTTTGCAAATTCAAAATATTAAGATAGTGAACATCAAAAAGGTTGTCGAATTTAAATTTACTTAAATGCCTCCACAGGAAACTCTTCGTATTGCAAAGAGGTTGGTGTGAACATCTCTCTATTTTTCTGAATTAAACTTTATTTTATGTTCTTCTATTTTCAAATGTAATTATCTTTATTTAGATGAGAATTTTCTTTTAATTTAAGTTCTTTTGTGTTCATGGATAAGTGAAAATAGTTCTAAGTCTCCCCAGATGTGAGAAATTAACATTTTTAAACAAATAAATCAGTGTTCCTGTACAGATCATTCTTATCGTGAAAATCAAGAATTCTTCCCATGAAAAGCATTATCAGGTTACTAATTTTCAATTTTTCTATATTTTTCTTAGGTACTACATCCATTAGCCTCTGTGTACCTTTTAACTGTGACAGGTATTTGCTGTTCATGTTAGAAAGCAAGCATGATGTTGTTCTTGTTTTCTTACAATCTATTCAGACATTGTTTGACACAAGATGAACCAGAACATGTTTCTGAAACTAATCTCTTAATTTGGTAACTCAGAATAGTACTACTAACTGTTTTTCATGAAAACAGATTCACCAAATACAAACACTTTGTTTATTGGAGGAAGTATGACATGAAAAAGTGCCTCGAACCTGAAATTAGTTAGAACAGCTTATTCATTCTACATCCAACCTTTATGTGTATGTAAATCATTTAGTCTAGATTGATGTTAATTTTCTCATGAACAAAACAGAGAACATACCTATGATATTTACTTCAGTGTTGTAAGAAAATCAAACAAAATTACAATTATGAAGAACTATGTAAATGGTAGCTATTTTTATTATTCTTTGGTATCTATGAAAAGAAGGACTTTCTCTTCTACACAAGCCAAATTATTTTAAGCATAGCTTACATGTGGAAAAATAACAGCATTCCTACAAATTTACATTGAATATAAATCAACCCCATGTGCTTTCCTATTATTGCTAGTAGAAATAAGAACAAATATTTTCATATGCCTGCCATTTTTATTACAGATCTATTTAAATAAAACACAAATAAAATCTGTTAATAATGGGAAGTTTACCAGAATAAAAACTAGTAACATCTGCTCCACTATGAAAAATTTGAGTTCTAAAAGAAATTTTTTTTCTTTTTGCTTTGTCAAGAATTTATGCAAGTAATAGTAATAATAATTTTTCTTGGAGAGTGTATCATTCAGTGCAAAATCCTCGTATGTGTGTGCTATGTCTTATCATAAGAGACTGGTTAATATAAACTTCCTTTTTTTGTCATATGCAGTTTGTGCTGCCTTCTACAAACCCCTCTCAGAGTCATGGTAGGTCTGTTTCTGTGCCAAAATCATGATTTGCCCTATCTTTCAATTTAGAATATCTATAAGAAATTCGTGACCTTTTCCTTTTGGCTTAATCTATCTTGATTAAAAACAAAACAAGCTTTTTAAGCAGCTGTTAAGGCAGAAATGATTATACAGAGAAATGGCTACAATATGTGATTCGACTTCTCTTTTTTATCTGTCTCTTTCTGTTTCTGTTTCTTTCTCTCCGTCTTTATATTTCTCACCTTCTACCCAATCTAAACCCCCCTTTTTTTTCTCTCGAGTAGTTTCCAAGTGAAGGGGAGAGGGATGACTTAGGGGCTTACTTCCATAGCCAAAATTAGCACAGAGCACCTTTCTTTAGTTGCTTCTTTGTATTGATTCTTTCATCATCTGAGGAAAATGAGTATTGAGATAGAGATGACCAGAGAACAATGATACTGACCTCAAAAATGTCATAATGGACATGAGAAAATGAATGAGGAATTCATAGCAGGGAGTTTTTTTCAGGGATTTGAACTTGGTGGAGAGATAGTTTCAATGTACCACTTACTTAATCCATTCCAGTCATAAATTGATCTGGCTGTGTAGTAGACATAAATAAGGAACTAATTTGTCCATTCATTGGCTTTGTAGCTCTTACAACTGACCAGAATGGGAAGAAATTTTGGAATCAACACTTTCAATTTGAGCTTATTCTCCACAAGGCCTGAGGATTAAATGTGTCAGTGTTGAGGTGAGGTGTTTTTGCTATTTCTTTTCAATAAATATCATTTAATAAAAGCTAAAATTGATAAAAGTTGAGACTCTCATCATCTTATGCCTAAACTCAAGACACAGACTGAAACGCTAGACTCACCATATTGGCCAGGGTCTAATAGCAAACCATAGTAAATAAGATGCTGATGACACATTGGAGATCTTCACCTTGGTAAAAAAAAAAGAAAAATGGCATTCCATTAGTAGCAAGCTTTGCTAAAATCTCAAAAGAGGAGGAAAAACTCTTTTTAACCATTTTATTGTTGTATAGCTAATAACTTTTGTATTATTTTCCAATGAATATCTTAGCACTGACAGAATTTAGTTTGGGACAATAATGACAAACATTTCTAATCTTCTCTTCTCCAAGAACAATATGTGTGTATATATATATGCATATATGTATATTCTCAGTATATGTATAAATATGTACATATACATATAATTAAACAAACCAAAAAATCCCTTAATTTAATAAAGATATTCCTTATGAGCACCCAATAACTAATTTTGTCTTGGGGAGGTGGTACAGGAACAAACTGCAGGACCTCTCTTCTCTTCTCCTTATTATATACAGCAGGTAATATTTCACATAAATTTGACTTTCATTAAAAAAATCTATCCCAAGGCTTGTCAGTCATAATTTTTTTCCTGTTTGCAATCCTATCTGTCTTGCTCCCTTTATCTATTTATACATCTATTCTTTCTATCTATCTACCCATCTATTTTTCCCTAGGAAGAGGTAATGAAAATGCCCTATAGGTGGCAAAAGTGGGTTGAGGGACCTAATGTCATTTTTTTTTCTTACCCTGAAAGTCCTAGATACCCCTATGGCTATGCATAAGGAAGATATCCCTGTGGCTATGTATGAAGTTTTAAAAGCTTTATTCTTGTTTTTAAAAAGTTTCTTTTAGCATAGCAACATTCAGAGAAAAATCTAAATGCTCAAATAGCTTTTAAAGCTCAGAGTTCTGCACAAAGATTACCTTATCTGGTTAAAAAAAAGGAATCCTAAATAGTGTCTGAAAACAGGTCTCTTCAGACACATTTTATGCTTTAGAAAGGCTGTTTAGAAATCAAAATAGCTAACTTTAGTGGAAAGGAAAAAAAATCCCCTCAGCCTGGCAAAGAACTTGCCTTAGCTTTGTCTCCAGCCAGTGACACAAAGTTGAGCTTTGAAGGTTGGTGGTGGAGGGGGGTTGTTAGGGGTAGTACTGGTGACGGATGAGAACTGAATATAGAATTATTTTCTATTCCAGTGGCTGTAACTAAATTGAAATTTGTTATCCAAATATTCTGAATATCTGTGGAAGCTTGTTGATACTGGATGTAGGAATCAAATGGTATTCTTTTCCAGTATACATAGACTAAGATAAAATAGGTAATAAAAAGAAAGAAAAACAATAACATATCTACCAAATACAGGGTACAAAGGATAAATTGTAGGAGATGTAAAATTTTGAATAACAGCTTAGATTAGAAGCTATGGGAGATTTGTAACTTTTTTAAACTGTTATGAGTTAATGTGGCATAATAAATAGAGAGGCAGTTTGGGTCTTAGAAGAAATTGGATTCAAGTTCCATCTCTGGAAGTTGGCAGAAGTTGACTATCTCAGGTGCAGTAAGTCACTTAATGTTTCATTGCCTCTGGCTGACTATTCTCCAAGACAATAAACTGTAGAACTTCATTGTAGAAAGGGTTTCTTCCATAGGAGTTTTCTACAAACATTCCACCATAGAACATACCCTTCAGATCTATCCTCTAAAGAACATTCCCAAAGAAAAGAGATTACTAGGGACAGGGAAGGAGAGAGAGCTTTCTAGCATGGTGTAGTGAAAAACATACTATCTCTAAAGTCAGAAGACCTGGTTTTAAATATGTACCCTGACACTTATCTCTTTGATCAGGTGAGAAAGCAAGTCACTTAACTTCTCTGAACTATAATTTCCTCTTCTGTAAAAGTAAGGCGCTTGGAATAAATGACTCTGAGGTTCCTTTCAGTTCTAAATCTATGATAATATAATTCTATGAGACCTAATAATCATGTACATACACATATGTAATATTTTTAAAAATCTAAATGGAATACATAGGAATCCTTGGAGGTTTTTGCTTCATATGTAATGCTTAATTTGACTAATGTACTCATTATCTTATGAGAATGAAGTGAAGGTCCTTGGAGCTTTTGTCTCAAAACTCCTGAAACTTTAGTCATTTAAGGAGAATTTCTTTACTTCTGTGAAAGTTGGGAAAGACACTTGGTTGGGATGGAATAAAAATAAACTACACTAAAATAGGACCACAGTAGATTTTCCTATTCTTTGATCCCTAGACAATATATGGACAGAAACAAGTTCTAGAAGATTGTTAATCAAGAGAGGAAGCAGTCAAGGAGAGTGGATCAGTCTCTTTATGAGATCAACAAAAATATTAACACTTTAGGAGACCATCAAGTTGTATACAAAATGATAATCATTCACATTGATCCAATATTCTTTGCCAGGTATTAAGTTGGGTGGTAGGGATACAAAGACACAAAAGACAAAAGCTGAATGCTGCCACCCCGCTACAAGCATTTATACAATTTGGAAGAAGCAACATGTACACAGAAAAGTTGGTACAAAGTATATGCAAAATAATTTGAGGGGCAGGCACTAACAACTGATTGTATCTACTCTGATTACTCATTGCTGGAGGACTTGTATAAAAATCCTTTCATCAGAGCTTATAATAAAAGAAATTTTAATTTTCATAATCTAAGTATATTAAAGATTTCAACCTCTTTTCCCCAGCGTGATTGCCTCTATTATCTCCCCAACACACATGCGTGCACACACACACACACACACACACACACACACACACACACACACACCGCCCTTTTTGGAATACTTTCCTAAAACAATCTCAAAGTAATTTGAATAAACTAGACAAAAAGCAACAAAAGTCAGAGAAGAAAAGGCTACTGAAAAAGAGAATACCAATCAAAAAATCAACACTCAATAGGTGGTACCTCCATGAATAAGAGACGTGCCAGGTGAATGCTGAGGAATATACAAGGTAAATAAGAGTAACTTGAAATAAACCTGTATGAGAATAGGAGATGCAATCACATAGAAAAGCAAGATGAAGTACAAAAAAAAAACAAAAAGGGGCCTAAGGAGATATAGATCTACAGTGATGTGAATGTACCTATCTGTATTCTCTCTACCTGCAAATGACGGAGAAACACCAAAACCCCGATCACCCCTGATAGTTGTTATAATTTCCCCTTTTCTCTAACAGTTGCCCAGGGAAGATCCCAAGAGGTTAGATGGATGTGTAACCTTCCTAGGTCCAACCTGGGGTCGGTTAAATTAATATAGGGCTTTGATTTACCTTGGATCACATTTGGTATCTGATTGCATTGACTCCCTCCCCAAGGGTCGTGATATAAAGACCACTCATGAAAGTACTTGTTAAACTCTCTTTATCTATAATCAGGGAAAGGATAAACAGGGCAAGGATTGGGTATTGGAGATCCTATCAACCTAATATCTATAACTAGTTGACACTTGGGACTGGAGGCTATTGATCTAGTAGAAGCTGGAGCTTTATTCTTCACTACACCTCTAGCCCAGCCTGGTCACAGCCAAGCTAGAGAATAGAGATTGCTTTTGATGCAGCTGTGTTGGTGATCTTATTCTCTCAACTTTCTCACTACCAGTGTTTGGTGATGCACTAGCTCTCACAGTCTTCAGGAAATATTCAGATTCTTCCTACCCTCTTCTTCATAGACACCTTCCTGCCTCCCTTCACCACCCAGAGACCTAGAGACCTAAAGAGACCTAGAAAGACCAAGAGACCTAAAGACCTAAAAATACCCGCTCCAAGTGGCTGTCAGGGATATTTATACAGTCAGGAGGCCAACAGATGTTTGCCCCTGGCTCACAGCACCTGGGAACATTCCGTGTCTTCCAACTGCCTTCCTTGTCATTCAAGGTGGCATCCATCATTTCCCAGGATATGACTATAACAGTACTCATAAGTCCCCCTTCAAATTACTTTTCATAACCTATAACTTTACTGATTAATTCTTAATTTATAGATTTAAAGATAATAAATTATAGAGGGTGGCAATATTTTATATTGGCAAAAGAAGCCTGATTTTAGTAAGAAGTTGGCTGACATAAATTTCATATTCACAAAAGTTTTAGGTAATTTTGTTTATATAGTTTCAAGGTTTGTCTTTGCAGGTAGAAGCCCAAGTATTTTATGTCAGCTTGTATTATTTTATTTTATTCTATTTTTATTTTTATATATTTTCTTTTCCTTTCCTCTTCCCTCCCCCCCCCAAAAGCCAACAAGCAATTCCACTGGGTTGTACAAATATTGTCACTTGATACCCAATTCCATATTATTCATTTTTAGCTATAGAGCAATTTTAAGGCCTAAACCCCAAATCACAAACATATATGTGTGTGTGTGTGTGTGTGTGTGTGTGTGTGTGTGTGTGTGTGTATGTGTGTGTGGGGAAAGTGATGTCACATCATTTCTACTCCCATAGTTCTGTCTCTCAATGTGGATAGCATTCTTTCCCAAAAGTCTTTCAGAAGTGTCCTGACTTGTTGCTTTGCTACTAGTAGCAAAGTCCGTTACGTTGGATTGTTCCAAAATGTTTTACTTTCTGTGTACAATGTTATCCTGGTTATGATCCTTTCACTCTGCATCAGTTCATTGAGATTCTCCCATTTCATATAGAAATACTCCAGATAATCATTCCTTATAACACAATAGTTAGTATTCTATCACCATTAGCAGATACCATAATTTATTCAGCCATTCCCCAATCAAGGGACAACCCTTCATTTTCCAAGCATCAGTTATTTTAAATGGAATTTCTTTTTCTATCTTTTCCTACTAAACTTTTTTGGTAATATATAAAAATGTTAAAGATATCCTGGGGTTCATTTTAAATTCTGAAACATGCTAAAAAAACTAAACTAAACATGTTAAATGTTTAGAATAGTTTTTAACTGATTTTTTTTAATTCTCTAAGTATATCATTGTTGGAAGGAAGTTAGTGATAGAGTAGATTTTTAGGGATTAGTTTTAAGAGGAAAAGAAGGGAATTCGGATATGTGAAGATGGTATTAACTCCACCCTGCCCATTTTTAGATTTAATCACTAAAAGTGTACACACCACACCTAATCCTTAATTAGGGGAGGTTTGTAACCCACATGTATGAAAGTGAGTGATGAATCAGAATCAACTGACTGCCCCCTGGGCAATCCTAAGCAAAGCCTCTGTTGTATCTGATACACATAAAATGGGAGGAAGGCACAGGAAATGATGAAAGGAATGATTTTTATAAATTGCAAAAACTTCCTGGGACTTGCTCTCTTTCACCTTGAACTGGACCCTGGAGGAGCTCTGGCTGAGGGCCTTGGATTGCTTTATATTTCTCCTTAGAACTACCATGTGGGTGAGTGGAAAAGGCTAACTCCCTGTCTTGGCTTTTTCCTGGAAGTACTCATCTCCAGAGGGGTTCCTCATCTGGAGGAGGCCTAGTGGCTAAAACTCTTGTTAATTGACCTTTAGGGTCTCTAGCTGGGGTTTCTGGAGCCTTGCCAGAGTCAGCTAGGACTTGAGCACATAGTCTGGCTTGTTTAGCTAGATCTCTTACTCTGCCCTATTCTTATTTCTCTACTTTCACTGTCTCCCTCTATTTTATAAATAAATTGCTTAAAAAATCATTTGGAATTAATTAAATTCCTGGTGACCACCCTATTAAATATTCAGTCCAACCGTAATTTTTTCCCTTTACAAATTCAAGCCCTGGGAGAGGATTCTGAGAAGGAGAGAGGAATTGTGGGGGCTGTACTGGCAATTAATTGTCATTTGCACTCTCTGCCCTGATCTCCACCAAGCTGGAGGGATGTGTTATTGCTCTGACAGAGTTTCCCTTGGATGTCCAAAATCTCATGGAGAGATTTGGGACTTGTTGGTTGAGAGTCTGCTTTGGAGTGAACTGTTTCCCTGAGTACAAAGATCATCTGCCAGTTATCCATCTGCCAGAAATCCTCCTGGGCTAAGGTGATTCAAAGATTGTCATCTGGGACTTTGGGTTATATACTATAGCCAACCCCAGGCTTCCCTTTTCCCTCTTTTGGTTAATCCAGAGTAAATAGATTAGGTTAGAGTTAAATAGTATTTTTGTTTGTTTGTTTGTCCATAAGACCAGGGAGCTGTATGCATGGCCCAAAGAAGAGGAATAAAAGCTCTCTTTTAGCAGGAGGCATAAAAGTTGGGTAGAGCTTAGTTTTAAGAGTGTTAGGGTCTAACCTACCAGTTTTACTTACTCATTATAAAATAAATTTTGTTTTATTATAAGCCAAGGGGTTTGTGTTTTACTGGCTATGGAGAGGTTCCTAGGTGAGTTATATCATCTCACATCCCTCTAGGTCAGTTCCCTGTTTCAGAATGTATTTCATACATTCTGAAAAGAGGGATAATTTTATTTCCTTACTGTTTATTCTAATTCTATCAAAATATTTTTCTTGTTTTATTTCTATGACTAGTATTTCTGGAGCAATGTTAAATAGGCTGATGATGGACATCCTTACTTCATCCCTAAATTTTTGGATAAGTCTTGTAGCTTATGATCATTATAGATGTTTGCTGATTGTTTTTGATATGTAGTAATTAAAATTCTCTGAAGACTATATCTTAATTTTATAATTATCACTTATTAAATGGCAAAAAGAACTCCAGAAAGAGGCAAAGACAGACAGAGAAAGAAGCATGAGCCTCTTGTCTGGCTATCCAGACCAAATGCCCTCCTCTGTCCTTGGTTCCAGGAAAAAGGACACACTTCCTGTCCCTCCCTCAATTTTCCTTTCCAGAACTTCTCTGATTGTGGGACTCAGATTTCCATAAGGACAAAAAGTGAATTTTCTGGATACCAAGAACAACCATGTAGAGCTGCACACTTACTTGCACTCTTCCACATGTAGATCTAGAGTTAATTTAGTTATTTCACCAGATGAGAAACTTCTTGTTTATAGGTAAAATAAGGATCTGGTCTCTACTCTGCCAGTTCTTATCAAAAATAAAAGATGTAGACAAAAGAAGGGAGATTCCCATCCATTGGCCTCTCCATCTCTAAATTGAAATTGTCTGAACTTTAAAATCAAAAGGCCCTTTTTGGGGAAAAAGGAGTACAAATTAATATTAACTTTCCATAGAAGATACTACTTGTTATTTTAAGTAAACCTCCACTTACTACTATTTTTTCTGTTTTTTTTTTTCTGGTAAAATTCCATCTAATTATAGTGTATAATTTTGGGGATATATTGGTGCAATCTCACTGTTAGCATTTTATAGAAATTTTATAGAAATATATAAATTTATAAACAAATTTGTAAAAACAAATAAAATATTCATTTAGACAAATTTGTTTAGAATTTTCTTGCTTTGATTTTGCTAATTTAGGTATCAAAACTGTATTCATGCCATAATAACAATTTGGTAGTGGCTATTTCTTTGCCCTTTGTTCCAGAATGGTATATCTAGTATTAGAAAGAATTTTTCTACAAATGTTTACTCAAATTCACTTGTGAATACATCTTGTCCTAGTGATTCTATTTTTCTTAGGAAGTTCTTTTCTGGCTTGTTCAATTTCTTTTTTCTAAGATAGGGTTATTTAAGTGTTCCATTTACCTTTCTGTTCATCTGGTCAGTTTATATATTTGTAAATAACCATCTATTTCACTTGATTGTCAGTTTTATTGACATGTAATTGGGCAAAATAGCTTCAAATAATTGCTTTAATCTTATCTTCATTGGTGATGTATTTTGTTATGGGCAGTAAGGTGATACTAAGCAAGACCTGATAAAGAGATGGTCCAAGGTCCTCTGACAGTCTAAGGACCTAAGCTGAGTGAGGCGGAAACTTGGGTGGACACCAAGTTGTGGGTAGTGAACACAGGTCCCACAAAGTATATGAAGCTCAGCTGAATACACACACCTCCCTTAACAGTGCCCAGGACTAAGCGATCAAATGAGAAGCTATGAATTGGATCACACAGCTTCTCTGACCCTTATCCTGGGTTTAACTTGATGTGTAAAGCCCATGACTGTGATTTGATCTTGTTTGAATAAACCCTTCCCCTTAGAACCAAAGAATATGGTAGTGAACTTTAGAATAATAACTGCATTCAGCTAGATAAGCTTTAGGATTTAATTGTGACAAGCTCAGGGGAAGGATCAGGGATTGAAGGAAGGAGGAGTTGGAAAACTACACTAGACTAATGATGATCAGGGTTGGCAATCACAGATTGATCCGGTTAAGATGTCAGCTGGAGAGGTTCCCCTCTCTCTGGCACTCAGGCCAGGCCAAGCACATTTGGGCCTGAACCGGTTCATTGAGGAGTGATGGTATTCTTCCTTGATGATAAATAATCAATGTACAGCACAGCTCTATTCAGAAGTTGTGGATGTGATAATTGGTGAAACAGGATACAAGTAACCTAAGCAGGTTGGTTGGCCTACCCACCCAGCCAGCCCGGGTCCCGTTCTCATGAGTGAGAGAGCTTCTTGATCCAGCTCCTGCCTTTTAAAGTTCTGGCAGTAACTGTATTTTGCACCTTGGCTCATGGCATCTCGGTAAGTTCCAAATTCTAAACTGTTGGTTGTCACTCATCCTGTTTTCCATTTTGCTTCTCAGAAATTGATGTTACAATTTGCATTTTTGATTTTTGATACTGGTAATTTGGCTGTCATTTTAAAATCAAATTTACCAATGGTTTATTTAATTTTATTTTTCAAAAATCAGCTTCTGGTTTTATAACTTTGTTTTTAATCTTGATTTAATTTCTTTTGTATTTGTCATCTTTGAATTTTAATTTCCATTTTAGTGTTTAATTGACATTCTTTACCTTGTTATTTTCCTAACTTTTAAATATTGAATAAGTATTTCATAGATTTAATCCTAATCTATTGATATCAGCAATTAGCAATACATTTTTTCCTGTGTTGGTCAAATTTTGGTATGTGATCTCAATTTTGTCATTCCCTTTAATACATTTTTTCCTGTGTTGGTCAAATTTTGGTATGTGATCTCAATTTTGTCATTCCCTTTAATAGTTTGTTCTTTGATCCACTTGTTTTTTAGCATTAGTTTGTTTAGTTTCCAGTTAATTGTTAATCTTCCTTTTTCTGAACTTTTACTGAATGAAAAGCATGCATTATTATTTATGTTTTTTTGCATTTGTGTTTAGTACATGGTTAATTTTTGTGAAGTTAAGATATATACTTGAGAAAAAGACATATTATTTTCTATTTCCATTTAATTTGCTCCAGAAGAGTACTGTATGCAACTGTTCTAAAATTCTATTTATCCCCTTAAGTTTTTTCTTATTTATTGTGTATTTAAATTTTTTTGTCCTGAGAGGGGAATTTTGAGGCCCCCTGCTTATTGTAATTTTATTGTCTATTTCTTCCCATAACACTTTTAACAGTTCCCTTAAGAAATTGGGTGCTAGGAAACTGATAGGTGGCCGAATGCATTGGAACCAAGCCCAAAGATAGGAGATCCTATATTCAAACCTGTCCTCATATATATCCTATCTATGTGACCCTGTGCAAGTTATTAACCCCACTGCTTAACCTATACCATTTTTCTTCCTTGGAACCAATACATATGTATTGATTATAAGATAGAAGGTAAAGATTAAAAAAAAGGATTCAGGTGTTATGCCACTGACTTATTGTCTATGTTAATTTTGAGCAAAAAGTAGTTTCCCTACTTATAGCTTTTATTTTACTTATTTATTTGTTTGTTTTGCAGCTCATATACCCAGTTTATTGGCAAGAGTAATAAAATATGGCAATAGTCCGTATTGCAGGAACTGTGAAAAGGTAGACATACTAATATACTGTTGGCAGAGTTGTGATTCAGCCCAACTATTCTGGAAAGTTAATCGGAATAAAAAAGATAGTAAATTATTTATAGCTTTTAAATCAGAGATATTATTGTGAAGGGTGTATTCCAAAGAAGTCAAATGCAGAAAAGTCATATACATATGATTACAATTACAGAAACGTTTTTGTTTGTTTTGTCAGAAAGACATTTTATTTTAATATTTTTTGTAAATTTTGTAAATTTTGCATATTTTCCCATAGTTATATTTTTTATGTTCTTTCTCTCTACCCCAAGCCTCCCCACCCCCTTCCCTTAGCAGACACAGAATTCCACTGGGTTTTACATCTATCATTGATTAAGACCTAATTCTATATTATTGATAGTTGAACAAGAGTTATTGATTAGCGTCTACATCCCCAATAATATCCACATCACCCTATGTGTTCAAGCAGTTGTTTTTTTTCTGTGTTTCTATTCCCACAGTTCTTCCTCAGAATGTGGCTAGTTTTCTTTCTCATAAGTCCCTCATCAT
Organism: Gracilinanus agilis; assembly: GCF_016433145.1. Classification (NCBI taxonomy): domain Eukaryota; kingdom Metazoa; phylum Chordata; class Mammalia; order Didelphimorphia; family Didelphidae; genus Gracilinanus; species Gracilinanus agilis. Next base: position 85,018,120 of record NC_058135.1, read on the forward strand.
TGCTCTGGATCCTTGCATTGCTGCTAGTAGAGAAATCTGTTATGTTCAATTGCACCACAGTGTATCAGTCTCTGTATACAAAGTTCTCCTGGATCTGTTCCTTTCACTCTGCATCAATTCCTGGAGGGCATTCAGTTCACATGGAATTCCTCTAGTTCATTATTCTTTTGAGCACAATAGTATTCCATCATCAACAGATACAACAATTTGTTCAGCCATTCCCCAATTGAAATGCATCACCTCATTTTCCAATTTTTTGCCCCCACAAAGAGTGCAGCTATAAATATATTTATACAAGACTTTTTCTTCATTATCTATTTGGAGTACAAACCCAGCAGTGGTATGGCTGGATCAAAAGACACACATACTTTAATAGCCCTTTAAGCATAGTTCCAAATTGCCATCCAGAATGGTTGGATCAATTCACAACTACACCAGCAATGCATTAGTGTCACAGTTTTGTCACATACTCTCCAACATTCACCACTTTCCTTTGTTGTTATATTAGCAAATCTGCTAGGTATGAGGTGGTACCTCAGAGTTGTTTTGATTTGTATTTCTCTAAATATAAGAGACTCAGAACACTTTTTCATGTGTTTGTTGATAGTTTTGATTTCTTTATCTGAAAATTACCTTTTCATGTCCCTTTCCCAATTATAAATAGGGGAATGGCTTGATTTTTTGTATAATTGATTTAACTCCTTATATATTTCAGCAATTAGACCTTTGTCAGAGTGTTTTGTTATAAAGATTTTTTTGCCAATTTGTTGCTTCCCTTCTAATTTTGGTAGCATGGATTTTGTCTGTACAAAAACTTCTTAGTTTAGTGTAATCAAAATTATTTATTTTACATTTTGTAATTTTTTCTAACTCTTGCTTGATTTCAAAATCTTTCTTTCCCAGAGATCTGACAAGTACACCATTCTGTGCTCAACTAATTTACTTATAGTTTCCTTCTTTATATTCAAGTCATTCACCCATTCGGAATTTACATTGTTGTAGGGTGTGAGATATTGATCTAGACCGAATCTCTGCCATATTGTTTTCCAATTTTCACAGCAGTTTTTGTCAAATAGTGGGATTTTGTCCCAAAAGTTGGACTCTTTGGGTTTATCATAGACTGTCTTTTTAAGGTCACTTACCTCAAGTCTATTCCACTGATCCTCCCTTCTATCTCTTTGTCAGTACCATATTCTTTTGATTACTACTGCTTTATAGTACAGTTTAAGACTTGGTACTGCTAGGTCAATTTCCTTAATATTTTTTTTCATTATATCCCATAATATTCTTAATATTTTGTTCTTCAAATGAACTTTGTTATAGTTTTTTCTAATTCAGTAAAAAATTTTTTGGTAGTTTGATAGATATATCACTAGATAAGTATAATTTGGGTAGGATGGTAATTTTTACAATGTTATCTCATCTTACCCATGAGCAATCAATGTTTTTCCAATTGTTTGTATCTAATTTTAATTGTGTGTGGAAAGTGTTTTGTAGTTGTGTTTTCATAATTCCTTGGCAGATAGGTTCCTAAGTATTTTATATTGTCTAGAGTAATTTTAAATGGAATTTTTCTCTCTAACTCTTCCTGCTGCGATGTGTTGGAAACATATAGAAATGATGATGTATTTTGTGTGTTTATTTTGTATCCTGCAACCTTGCTAAAATTGTTGATTATTTGCACTAGTTTTTTATTTGATTCTATAGGATTTTTTAGTAGATCATCTGAAAAGAGTGATTGCTTGGTATCCTCACACCCTATTTTTATACCTTCAATTTCTTTTTCTTCTCTAATTGCAACTGCTAGTGTTCCTAGTACAATGTTAAATAAGAGAAGTGCTAATGGCCATCCTTGTTTCACTCCTGATCTTATGGGAAGCCTTCTAAATTATCCCCATTGGAGATTATGTTTCTTAATGTTTTTAGATATATTCCATTTATTAATTTAGGAAAGGGCCTTCTATTGCTATACTTTCTAGTGTTTTCAATAGGAATCAATATTGTACGTTGTCAAAGGCTTTTTCAGCTTCTGTTGAGATAACCATATGATTTTTCTTGGTTTGCTTGTTGATATGGTCAATTATGTGAATGTTTTTCCTAATATTGAAACATCCTTGCATTCCTGGTATAAATACCACCTGAACATGATGAATAACCCTTGTGATCACTTGCTGGAGATTTTTTGCTAGTATTCTGTTTAAGATTTTTGCATCTATGTTCCTTAAGGAGATTGCTCTGTAGTTTTCCATCTCTGTTTCTGTTCTATTTAGCTTTGGGATCAGTACCATATTTGTGTCATAAATGGAATTTGGTAGAACTCCTTCTTTGCTTATTATGTTAAATAGTTTGTATAGTATAGGAATTAGTTGTTCTTTGAATGTTTGATAGAATTCACTTTTGAATCCATCTGGTCCTGGGGATTTTTTTCGTAGGAAGTTCTTTGATGGCTTATTCAACTTATTTTTCTGATATGGGATTAAGTATTCTAATTCTTCTAATGTTAATCTAGGCAAGTTACATTTTTGTAAATATTCATCCATATCACCTGGATTACTAAATTTTTTGCCAAATTGGCTAAAATAGTACTTAATTGCCTTGATTTCCTTTTCAATAGAGGTGAGTTCTACCTTTTCATCATTGATACTGCTAATTTGGTTTTCTTCTTTCCTCATTTTTTATTAGATTGACCAGTATTTGTCAATTTTATTTTTTAAAGTACCAGCTTCTAGTCTTATGTATTAATTCAATAGTTCTTTTATTTTCATTTTTATTAATTTCTCCTCTAATTTTTATGATCTCTAATTTAGTTTTTAACTAGGGATTTTTAATTTGTTCCCTTTCTAGTTTTTTGATTTGCATGAGCAGTGCATTGATCTCTGCCCTCCCTAATTTCTTAATATATGCACTCAAGGATATAAATTTCACCTCGAATAAAGCTTTAGCTACATCCCAAGATTTTGGTACGGTGTCTCATCATTTTTATTCTCTTCAATGAAATTATTAATTGTATCTATGAATTGTTCTTTAACTAACAGATTTTGGAGAATCATATTATTTAATTTCCAATTAATTTTTGATTTGCGTACCAATGTGCCTTTACTAATTATTATTTTTATTGCATTATGATAGAAAAAAGGTTACATTTATTATTTCAGCTCTTTTACATTTGTTTGCCATGTTTCTATGCCCTAGTACATGGTAAATATTTGTGAATGTTCATTGTGCTGTTGAAAAGAAGGTATATTCCTTTATATCCCTATTTATTTTTCTCTACATATCTAATAACTAATTTTTCTAGGTCTTCATTCTCCAAGCTTATCTACTACTTATTTATTTTTTGGTTTGATTTATCTACATCTGATAGAGGAAGATTTAGGTCTCCCACTAGTATAGTTTTACAAACTATTTCCTTTTTAAACTCTTCCAGTTTCTCCTTTAGAAATGTGGATGCTATGCCATTTGATGCATACATGTTGAGTACTGTTATTTCCTCATTGTCTACACTGCCCTCACTTTTTGTAATGATTTTTATATTTTAGAAAAGTTATCCATGGTTACATGATTCATTTCTATTTTCTCCTTCACCCCCTCACCTCCTCTGTCCCCACCCATAGCCACCATGCATTTCCAGAGGTTTTAACATGTGTCATCAATCAAGACCTATTTCCAAATTGTTGAAATTTGCATTGGTGTGGTCATTTTGAGTCTATACCCCGAATCATGTCTGCCTCAACCCATGTGTTCAAACGGTTGTTTTTCTTCTGTGTTTCCACTCCTGTAGTTCTTCCTCTGAATGTTACTAGGATTCTATTCAATAAGTCCCTCAGAATTGTCCTGGGTCATTGAATTACTGCTAGTACAGAAGTCCATTAGATTCAATTTTTACAACAGTGTATCAGTCTCTGTGTACAATGTTCTTCTGGCTCTGCTCCTTTCACACTGCATCAATTCCTGGAGGTCTTTCAAGCTCACATAGAATTCCACCAGTTTATTATTCCTTTGAGCACAATAGTATTCTATCACCAGCATATAACACAATTTGTTCAGCCATTCCCCAATTGACAAGCATACCTTCATTTTCCAATTTTTTGCCACCACAAAAAGTGTGGCTATAAATATTTTGTACAAGTTTTTTTTTATCTATGATCTCTTTGGGGTACAAACCCAGCAGTGGTATGGCTGAATCAAAGGGCAAGCATTCTTTTATAGCCCTTTGAGCATAGTTCCAAATTGCCAGCCAGAATGGTTGAATCAGTTCACAACTCCACCAGCAATGCATTAATGTCCCAATTTTGCCACACCTCCTCTAACATTCATTATTCCACCCTGTTGTCATTTAGCCAATCTGCTAGGTGTGAGGTGATACCTCAGAATTGTTTTGATTTGCAGTACTCTAATTATTAGTGATTTAGAACACTTTCTCATGTGCTTATTGATACTTTTGCTTTCTTTACCTGAAAATTGCCTATTCATGTCCCATGCCCATTTATAAATTGGGGAATGGCTTGATTTTTTTAATACAATTGATTTAAATCCTTGTATATTTGAGTAATTAGACCTCTGTCAGATTTTTTTGTTATAAATATTTTTTACCAGTTTGTTGTTTCCCTTCTGATTTTGGTTGCATTGTTTTTGTTTGTACAAAAGCTTTTTTTTTTTTAAACCCTTGTACTTCGGTGTATTGTCTCATAGGTGGAAGAGTGGTAAGGGTGGGCAATGGGGGTCAAGTGACCTGCCCAGGGTCACACAGCTGGGAAGTGTACAAAATCTTTTTAATTTAATATAATCAAAGTTATTTATTTTACATTTTGTAAATTTTTCTAACTCTTGCTTGGTTTTAAAAAATTTCCTTTCCCAGAGATCTAACAAGTATGCTATTTTGTGTTCACTTAATTTATTTGTAGTTTCCATCTTTATATTCAAGTCATTCACCCATTCTGAATTTATCTTGTTGTAGGGCAGGGGTCGGCAGCGTATGGCTCTCAAGCCATATCTGGTTCTTTTGAGGGCCAGTTATGGCTGTTTCTGCAGAGCAATAAATTCAATTTTTTTTCAGACACTGTTACAGGAGCAAGCACTGTGAGCACTATATGGCTCTCACGTAATTACATTTTTAAAAATGTGGCTTTTATATCTCTCATGGCCAGAAAGGTTGCAGACCCCTGATGTAGGGTGTGAGATGTTGATCCAAATCTAATCTCTCCCATATTATTTTCCAATTTCCATGCAGTTTTTGTAAAATAGTAGACTTTTGTCCCAAAAGATGGGCTCTTTGGGTTTATTATACACTGTCTAGCTGATGTCACTTACCCCAAATCTTTTCCACTGATCCTCCCTTCTGTTACTTAGCCAGTACCATATTGTTTTGATGAACACTGCTTTATAGTATGGTTTAATATCTGATACTGCTAGGCCACCTTCTTCCCATTTTTTTTCATTATTTCCCTTAATATTCTTGATCTTTTGTTCTTCGAAATGAACTTTGTTATTCATTAAAGAATTTTTTGGTAGTTTAATAGGTATGGCACTAAATAAGTAACTTAATTTGGGTAGAATGGTCAATTTTGTTATGTTAGCTCATCCTATCCATGAGCAATCAATGTTTTTTCCAATTGTTCAGATCTTGTTTTAATTGTTTGGAAAGTGTTTTGTAGTTGTTTTCATATAATTCCTATATTTGTTTTGGTAGATATATTCCTAAGTATTTTATATTGCCTAGGGTTATTTTAAGTAGTGTTTCTTTCTACCTCTTGCTGCTATGATGTGTTGGAAATATATAGAAATGATGATGATTTGTTTTGTGTGTTTATTTTGTATCCTGCAACTTTACTAATGTTGGGAAGCTGGGTAGCTCAGTGGATTAAGAGCCAGGCCTAGAGATTGGAGGTCCTAGGTTCAAATATAGCCTCAAACACTTCCCAGCTGTGTGACCCTGGGCAAGTCACTTGACCCCCACTGCCTACGCTTACCACTCTTCCACCTAGGAGCCAATACTCAGAAGCCAAGGGTTTAAAAATTAAAAATATATATACAGAGGGGCAGCTGGGTAGCTCAGTGGAGTGAGAGTCAGGCCTAGAGACAGGAGGTCCTAGGATCAAACCAGCCTCAGCCACTTCCCAGCTGTGTGACCCTGGGCAAGTCACTTGACCCCCATTGCCCACCCTTACCACTCTTCCACCTATGAGACAATACACCGAAGTACAAGGGTTAAAATATATATATATATATATATATATAT
>NC_058135.1:85024679-85076344 GCF_016433145.1 Gracilinanus agilis
TAAATAATAGAGGTGATAATGGGCATCCTTGTTTCATGCCTGATTTTACTGGAAAGACTTCTAATTTATCCCCATTGCATATGTTGCTTGTTGATTGTTTTAGATATATACTGTTTATAATACTGCTTATTATTTTTAGGAAATGTCCTTCTATTCCTATACTTTCTAGTGTTTTCAATAGGAATGGGTGTTGTATTTTGTCAAAGCCTTTTTCAGCATCTATTGATATAAGCATGTGATTTTTGTTTCTTAGCTTGTTGATATAGTCAATTATGTGGATGGTTTTCCTAATGTTGAAACTTCCTTGCATTCCTGGTATAAATCCCACCTGATCATGGTGGATAATCCTCTTGCTCACTTGCTGGAGTCTTTTTGCTAGTATTCTATTTAAGATTTTTGAATCTATGTTCATTAGGGAGATCAGTCTGTTTACTTTCTTTGTTTTTGATCTACCTGGCTTTGGAATCAGTACCATATTTGTGTCATAAAAGGAATTTGGTAGGACTCTTTCTTTGCTTATTATATCAAATAATTTGAATAGTATTGAGATTAGTTGTTCTTTTAATGTTTGATAGAATTCATTTGTGAATCTGTCAGGCCCTGGCGATTTTTTCTTAGGGAGTTCTTTGATGGCTTGTTCAATTTCTTTTTCTGATATGGGATATTTTTCTATTTTTTCTGCTGTTAATCTAGGCAATTTATATTTTTGTAAATATTCATTCATATCACCTAGATTGCTCTATTTATTGCCATATAATTGGTCAAAATAGTTTTTAATGAATGCCTTAATTTCCTCTTCATTATAGGTAAGGTCTCCCTTTTCATCTTTGATATTATTAATTTGGCTTTCTTCTTTCCTTTTTTATTAGATTAACCAGTATTTTGTCTATTTTATCTGTTTTTTTCAAAATAACAGCTTCTAGCCTTACTTATTAATTCAGTAGTTCTTTTACTTTTGATTTTATTAATTTCTCCCTTGATTTTTAGTATTTCTAATTTAGTTTTTCTCTGAGGATTTTGAATTTGTTCACTTTCTAGATTTTTAAGTTGCATGCCCAATTCATTAATCTCTGCCCTCCCTAATTTGTTAATATATGCACTCAGTGATATAAATTTTCCCCTTAGAACTGCTTTGTCTCCATCTCATAGTTTTCAGTAAGTTGTCTCATCATTGTCATTGTCTTCAATGAAATTATTTATTGTTTCTATGATTTTTTCTTTTACTAAATTATTTTGAAGAATCATATTATTTAATTTCCAATTAGTTTTTGGTTTGCCTCTCCATGTATTCATAATAATAACTATTTTATTGCATTATGATCAGATAAGGTTGCTTTTATTATTTCTGCTTTTTTGCATTTGTTTGCCATGTTTTTATGCCTTCGTACATGGTCTATCTTTATGAATGTTCCATATGCTTCTGAAAAAAGGTGTATTCCTTTTTGTCCCTATTTATTTTTCTCCATATATCTATTAACTCTAATTTTTCTAGGATTTCATTCACCTCTCATCTCTTTCTTATTTGTTTTTTGGTTTGATTTTTCTAGGTCTGATAGAGGAAGGTTGAGGTCCCCCACTAGTATGGTTTTGCTATCTATTTCATCATTGAGTTCCACTAGCTTCTTCTTTAGAAATCTGGATACTAAATCGTTTGATCCATACATGTTTAGTACTAATATTTCTTCATTGTTTATACTGCCTTTTTTTAGGATTTAATTACCTTCCCTATCTCTTTTAACCATATCTATTTTTACTTTGGCTCTGTCAGAGATCCTGATGGCAACCCCTGCCTTCTTTTTCTCATTTGAAACCCAATAGATTTTTTCTCCATCCTTTCAGTTTTACTCTATGAATGTCTACCTGTCTCATGTGTTTTTCTTGTAGACAACATATGGTAGGATTTTGGTTTCTAATCCACTCTGTTATTTGCTTCTGTTTTATGGATGAGTTCATCCCATTGACTTTCAGAGTTATAATTATCAACTGTGTATTCCCAGACATTTTGATTCACTCTCCTTGTCCTGTCCTTTCTTCTTTCACTGTTTCCTTCTATACCAGAGTTTTGTTTTTAATCAGTTCCCTTAATCCCCTCCCTTGTTGTACTTCCCTTTCTCCCCCCTCCCTTCTTATTCCCCATTATTGTTCTTTAAAGCTAAGCCACACTCCCCCCTAAGCCCTCTCTGTCCCTAATTATTGCTTCCCTCCCCACCAGTCTGTTTGTTACTGTTCTACTTTTATATAGGGCAAGAATGAATTATCTCTCTCAATGGATCTGATTTTTCTTCCCTCTTTAAGTCAATTTCAATGCACTTACAAATTAAGTATTTCATATATACATACATATATCTTGACAGTTTGTTCCTGTTACCAATATCTTCTTTTCTTATAGGGATATAAGTCAATTGAGCTTATTGGGTCCATTAAAGAAAAGGTTTTTTGTTGTGCCCCCCCCCACTTGTTGTGAGGAAGATTAGAACAGTTGGCCAGCTAGATTCATAAAGGAAGTAAGATGGGCTTGAGCATTCTGAGGAGGAGCTCAGCCATTGGGTGAGAGCTGAGAATTCTCAACCAGTGAGAGCTGACCAGAGCTTCTCAGCCCCCACCCCAGGCCATTCATAAATCTTTGTGGGTAGGGAAAATACTATCAAGCTTGCTGTTGCCCCAGAGAAAGGGATTTTCTTCATTTCTTTTTTGTTCTTTTTGGTTTTGTTCTCTGGTTGCTGTGTTTAATTGTACCTGTATTTAATTAATTGTGTTAGTAATTGTTATTAGTCAGAATAGTGGCTAATAATACAATAGATTTTGTGGTTAGCTGGTCTGTTTAGGGGATGATGGGCACAATGGTGGTTGAAGACTGGATAGACTCTGGGCTATTCCTTACCTGTGGTTTAAAGTTATACCCAGGTATTTTAGAAGGATAATAGACTTCGAATTTGCACAACCTATTTTAACAATTAACATATTGGCTCTATTATGTCACATGCCGGTTCTAATTCTGACTGGTTATTTTGTATACAAATTGAGGTGGATATTATTTCGTATTGGGTATTGTATTAAAATCATTATGACTTGGTGTTTCAGGGATTCTGAAACCAAAAAAATGTTGAGGTTGTTACAAATTAAGTTGGATAATTTAGAATTATGTATGCAAAACGGTTCTTTCTCTGGTCAATCCCTTGGTACTTCCCATAATGGCAAAATGACTGATTTTGTGAACATGGGCATTTCTGGCAAAGGTGTAACAACAAAGGCTGAGCTAGAACAGCAGGCTCAGAGTAAGGCTGAAACCCCCATTAAACTTTTTCCTCTTCGAGATTTCCCGGTCATTCATGACAATGGTATATTCCACGTGAAACAACACACTAGATTCAGGTCTGAGGATGTAGAAAGTCTAAAACATAAGATCCCAAATTTCCATGATGACTCTGGGAAATTTGTGAAGATCTTTAAGGCTTTTGTGAAACAACATGATCCAGACTTTGAGGATTGTTGGTACATGTTGGGGAGATCTTATCACACCATGACAGAGCAAAGTTTGTAGAGGAGACACGGAACATGGAGAGAATGACACCATAGCCTGTAGCTTGGGAGGAACTGGACCTGAATTCAGTTCCTACCTACCGTATGTTGAAACAAGCTCGAAAGTCTCTTATTCAAATTTTAGAGAAGTATGCAAAGCGTCCTAATTCTTGGAGTAAATTCGAAAAGATCAGGCAAGATCAGGCAGGCAGCTCTAGAGACCCCTGCAACTTTTTTGGACAGAATCATTGAGGCAGAAGAAATGTATTTAAACATGAATATTCTAGAAAATACAACCATAGACCATGTTAAAAGGATTTTTGTGAGAAATTCGGATCCCCAGGTAAAGAAATTTTTCATGGACAATTACCCTGATTGGGAATTGTTGCGCTTAGACGAATTGAAGCAAAAAGAAACATATGTGTTTGCCCAAGAAAAGGACAGGGGTAGTGATGACAAGGATACAATCATTGAAAATCTTAGAAAGCAGTTACAGGAGGCAAATTCTTGAGCTAATGAGAAGGAAATAAATGAAATCAAGGTGGTAGCAGAGTTATGGGCAGCAGAAAAAAGGAATAATAACAATACATATAAGACCAGTGGAAATTCAAACACTAGGAACCAGAGGCAGCAATCTTGTTATGTTTGTCGATGTATTGGGCATTTTGCAAGGGACTATAGATACAGAAAGAGATCATATGGGCAGAGATACAATAATAACAATGGAAATAATAGGTATAATAATAATAATTTTGGTTACAGGGGAAATAACTGGAATAATGGTTTTAATTATGGAAATGGACAACAAAATGTGTTTCAATGTCAGAATGCATGCTGTCAAGGTGCACAAGCTCCTAATTTGACAATGATGCAGGAATGTATTCACATGGGATCTCGCCCCAAGTTTAGTCATGTTGTGCAGGGGAATGTTAATAAATGGTAACATGGAGGGACAGCTTCATTATGAAAGTGTGCCCGAAGTTCAGAAGTAATTGATCAAGGTAATGGTACTAAAGTGAATGTTGATAAAATTGTATGTGTTAAAGATAATGATAATGTAATTGTGAATAATGGAAATGGTGCACTTGGTGTTAATATTGATTTGATTGGTGATAATAAGAATTTAATTGATAATGGTAATAAGTTGATCAGTGTTAATCTAAATGGAATCAATGATAGTTTAATCAATGTGAATGATAATTTGTTGAGAATTAATGATAATTTGAATGGTGTTAATGTTAAATTGTCTGAATTAACTACTAGTAATGGTGTAAATAGTACTTTAACCAATGTTAATGGTGATTTACCTACTGGTAGTGGTAATTTAACTAGTGTTGGTAATAATTTGATTAAGATTGATGATGGTTTATATGGTATTGATAATAATTTGATTAATGTTGTAAATAATAGTGAGAAAAAGAGAAATAATGTTGTAAATGGTGTTAGAAATTCTAATAAGTGTGGAATTAAGAAGAATAATAGAAATCATGATTTGATTAAGGATAATTTGATTGTGAATAAGAACAATGATACCAGAATAGAGGTGAAAAGGACAAATGGTTTAAAATCCTGGGAAAATTCTGTAATTCTTGAAGATGTTAACTTGGATGGACAGGAAATGGCTGATCTTTGATCTGATGTTACTGTTTTAGCTCCAGTGTTGGAAACTTTCCAACCTCCCAATAGTACTGAACCATATGTGTCTGTAACTATTGGAGACCCAATTTACAACTTTCTTGTTGATACCGGTGCCAGTAAATCAGTTTTTCAAAGCTTTCCTGCAGATTGTAGAGCTGTTGGAACAATGGATGTGGTTGGTGCGATGGGTGTTACTCAGAAATTAGCTAAATTGCAACCAAAAATGGTGACCCTAAGACCACTTTTTGTGGAACATGCATTTTTGTGTGTTCCGGAGTGTCCTATGAATTTGTAGGGAAGAGATCTATTGTGTCCAATGTACTGAATCTGGTGATATTTCATTGCATCTTCCAGAGGAATCTTTGAACGCCTTTCCATTGCTTTTCATAGATTCTAGCAGTAAGGAGGATGACTTAGGTACTATCTATTCAATACCTGAGGATATACCTAAGGATTTGTGGTCAAAATCATCTATAGATGTTGGGTTGCTAAAATTAGCTATTCCAGTCAGGGTGAAGGACAAAGGAAGGACCAGTTCCTTGTGTGCCTCAGTATCCCTTGACTAAGGAGGTGATAGATGGTATTCGTCTGATTATTGAGTCCCTAATCCAACAAGTGATAATAATACCATGCTTTTCTAAGTACAATACACAAATTTTACCTATAAAGAAGCCAAAACTGGATGAACATGGCCGACTTGTTTACTGATTTATTCAAGATCTAAGAGCGGTAAATGATTATGTCATCAAGACACATCTAGTTGTCCCAAGGCCAGCTGCTATAATTTCTTCCATTCCAAGTCAGGCTAGATATTTCACAATGGTAGATTTATGTTCTGCGTTTTTCTCGATACCATTACAGGAGGATTCTCAAAAGATCTTTGCTTTTACTTGGGAAAAGACATAGTGGACCTGGACGCGTCTCCCACAAGGGTATACCGAGTCACCATCTCAGTTCTCACAAATTCTACATTGAGATCTGCAAACTATTAAATTTAAAGACAGTAAATTAGTGCATTTTGTGGATGATATTCTTTTGGCATCCCCAAATGCAAAGGTGTGTCTTAGAGACAGCAAGATTCTTTTGATTGAATTGTATAAACTAGGACATAAAATCTCAAAAGCAAAATTATAGTTTGTTTTACCCAGGGTGCAATATCTCGGATTTGTGTTATCAGAGGGTTCCAGAAGTATTACACAAAAGAGAATAGCTGACATACAAAAATTGAGTGCACCTAAAACTAAAAAACAACTTAGAGCTATTCTTGGAACTACTGGTTTCTGTAGACAATGGATTCCTAGATATAGTGGAATAACTAAATGTTTAACAGATCTGACCAGGAATATAGAACCAGAATCTCTGAAACTAAAGCCTGAACATCGATTAGCCTTAGATAAGCTGAAAGAAGCCATTCTATCTGCACCTGCATTAGGAATCCTGGACTTTGAGAAACCTTTTCAGCTGTTTGTCAACAAAACAAAGGGTATAGCTTCTGGTGTGTTGACACAGACTCTTGGACAAAGTTATCGTCCAATTGGGTATTACAGCTGTCAATTAGATCCAATAGCTGCGGGGACAGTACCCTGTCTAAGGGGGGTAGCTGCAGCAGCTGTGTTAGTCCAGAAGTCAGCTGATCTAGTTTTGGGATGTCCTTTGACTGTCTATTGTTCACATCAGATAGAAGCACTAATGAGCAAGTTTCGTACTCAAGCATATTCTGACCAACAAATTGCTAAGTATGAAATTATTCTCTTAGGTAGTGATAACATCAAGTTGAAGAGATGTAGCATACTTAATCCAGTTACTCTTCTTCCTGATTTGCCAATAAACGGTGAGCCATTGCATGAATGTGTTGAAGTAGTAGATCTTGTGGATATACCTAGGATGGATTTAAAAGATACTCCACTCGAAAATCCAGACTGGGTGTTATTCACAGATGGATCATCATATTGATGTAATGGAATCAGATGTACTGGTGCTGCAGTTGTCACAGAATTTGAGACACTGTGGTATGGCTCATTACCTAGTAATCTTAGTGCTCAAGGTGCTGAATTGGTGGCATTGAAGCAAGCATGTCTTCTAGCTGAAGGTAAATGTGTGAATATTTACACAGATTCTCAATATGCATTTTCTGTTTGCCATGCAACAGGAAAGATCTGGAAACAACAAGGTTTTATTACTGCATTGGGAAAACCAATAGCTCATGCAGGAATAATAACTGAGTTGTTGGAAGCAATCCAGAAGCCAAAACAGCTGGCAGTAATTCATTGTAGGAGTCATACTCATGGTAGAGATTCAGTCTCTAAAGTTATTCATAGAGCTGATATCACTGTGAAGTATGCAGCCCAGAATGCTCTAATTTATGTAATGAATTTAACATCTATTGATTCTGATGATCTAGAGAAGGCTTATGTAAACTCAGATATTGAGAAATGGAAGGATAAATTTGGAGCTAGGAAAGAACATGGGATATGGATTACTGATACAGGAAGATCATTCTTACCAAAAGATTTGTATACCTATTTGTGTCAAGCCATCCACACAAAAGGTCATTTTGGTACACGAGCTATTGTGGATTCCATCAGAGACAATGGGTTGCTCCTGGAATAAGTACTGTTGCAAATAAGATCTATAATAGCTGTACAGTCTGCCAAAAGTTCAATCAAAGTGCATTCATAAAGAAAGATGTAGGTGGTAGGCCTTTAGCATATTGTCCATTTGAGAGTTTACAGATTGATTATATCTGTATGCCTAAAGCTGGAAGATACAAGTATTGTCTTGTGATAGTCGATAGACTGACTAAATGGCCTGAAGCTTTTCCATCAAATACAAATATAGCTAGTTTTGTGGTGAAAGTGTTACTTAAGGAAATTGTGCCTAGATTTGGTGTACCTTTAACCATAGATTCAGATAAGGAATCTCATTTCACTCAGGATATCCTTAGAAGAGTCTATGAGAATCTAGGAATAACACCTAAATATCATGTTCCATACCATCCGCAAAATTCAGGTCAGGTGGAGCGTATGAATAGGGAACTCAAGACTATGGTTGGGAAACTCTGTGCTGAAACTCATCTTAAATGGCCAGAGATTCTTCCCATAGCTTTGTTTTACCTACGTAAGAGGCCAAGAGCGGATCTACATATATCATCATATGAGATGCTCTTTGGACATGCTCCATTACAGGCAAAAACTTGTAAGGCTGTTTGTGCATCACTCTTAGGAGGTGATTGCCAAATTGCTTCATATTTAAGTGCTTTACAGCAGAGGCTAAGAGAATTACAAGATATGGGAGTATTAATTCAATCTGGTCCATTGGATTATTCTCTTCATAATTTTCAACCAGGTGATATGGTCTATGTGAAAAGTTTTGCCAAAACATCAGTTAACAGAACAAAATTGGGTAGATCCTTATACAGTTGTATTAGTTTCACCATCTTCTGTGAAAGTTTTAGGTAGAGATTCGTGGTATCATTGTTCTCACATTAAATTAGCACATGGAATGGATAATGAAACTGTAGAGATTGTTAATGATGGAGAAGAAGAAGAAGAAGAGATTGTGTAATTTGAGATCTTCAGTCAATTAGAGCCTGCAGTCAGAAAGTTCAGTAAAGTAGAGGACCTTTCCAGTGGAAGAGGATGTTTGGATGGAAGAGGACATGGATGAAGAGGATTCAGGATTCAGGATTTGTGGACTTTGTATTAAGACTGATGAACTTATGAATTGAACTGATAAAATTTCATTTTCAAGGATTTCCTTAAAGAAGATGATTAATCATGGACAATTTGGATTAAATGGTTTGGAAGTATTTTGGGTAATGTATATAGTATCACTACATACTCATATGCATCCAACATTGCACATAAAACTATCAAGACCTTCAATGGGGAAAAGGAGAAGAAAAGGAAAACCAGAGGAAAGAAAAGAGGAGAGGATTTCCTAGAGGAATGGAACAACATAAGGAAAAAGGAGATCTACAGGAGATCTGGAGTTTTGGTAGGTATCATTCATCCATCAGTAACATGTTGCAACATAATATAGCAAAGAAACAACATAACAAATCAGATTCATAACACAAACATGTTAGGATACATTGTGTTCCTTATGGAATGAAACAATGTATAGATACTAACAAAATTAGAATTAGCTATAGGATAAGTAAATACTAACAAAGGATAGTTAGTTACTAACAAAGATTGGCTAGTTTTTTAGACAGATGTAGCTAGACTAATACACTAATAACTTAGGGTTAGTTTAGAATAGTTTAGTGAAATAGATATGGTATTAGATTAGGTTAGAGGATAAGATAAGGTACTAATGTACATTACAGTGCAGATACAACAAACATAACAAAATTGCATTACATGAAGAACATATAACATATTACAGATCACATATCACAAATAATGTAAATAGTTGTGTAAATAGTATGTGTATATTTTAAATTGTATTATAGTGTAAGTATTGTGTATATATGTAAAGGGTGTACACATGTATATTTGATATATATTATGTGTACATACATGTATATATGTATATCATACATGTATATATTGTGTGTATGTATCATGTGTATATATGTGTATAAATGTAAATTCTGTGAATACCTTGATATAATAGAATTGCAAACATTTAAATGTAATTTGCATAAGGGAGTTTAATGTTTTGTTTTAATTTTGATGTAAAGACTTATGCAATGTTGTGTTAAAATGTTTTTCCAAAATGGTTTGCATTTAGTAGTTGCTAGGATATTTCTGTACTAGCATAAGAGTTATGTTTGATTTTTTTTACTTTTATGTTAATATTTCATATTTGCTGTTGATTTTGTTGGAAATTTTGCATTGTTACTTGTCCTTTTATACTTTGAACTATGTAACTATTCAATGTACTTATCTTTTTACCTTTCCTTGTTTAAATCCCTAGTGTAGGGTAGAGTAGGATAGTGTCAGACAGAATAGAGTTAGTGTAGGTTGTTTGTTATTTTGGGTTAGAATTTTAGTTTAGTTTGTAGTGCACAAATACCAAAATTTTGGTAATTTTGGCTTTGTGCAAAGGGAGGAACTGTTGTGAGGAAGATTAGATTAGGATTGATTAGGTATTGATTAGGAAGTACATAGCAGGAAGGAGCTGGAGCTGGGAATTCCAGGTTGGAATGAAGGAGGAGGAAGAAGGGACTTGGCCCTGAGTGAGGACTCCATTAGTGGTGGGCAAAAACTGTTGCCAGCCTGGGAGACCTCAGAGCAAAGGACAACCTGATTCCTGTTTTCCCCTGGGATCCTGAGTGTGGCATCTAGCAAAAGGTCTAATCTACAGAGCCAATGGAAGAGGAGAAGTTTGAGAGCTGGTGAACAGTGCTTCAAGCAAAACCTTCTCTACTTGGTACCTGAGACAACTTTAGCTCCTGGCATCCAGAGATCATCTGAATTGCGGTGAGAATCCCAAAGCCACAAAGCCCTAGCTGTACTCAAGCCTGGCAGGTTCCAGGTTTGAGGCAGAAACCCAGAGACTCCATTTATAGCTCCTTGGACCCTGTTAGTTTAGATAACTTAGATTAGTTTAGTAATAAGTCCTTCCCTGTCCCTGTGCGTTTTGTTATTAGGTGTTAAGGTTTTAGAGTAGACATTCCTATCCCTCCTTTTGTTGTTCCTAATTAAACCCAGTTTCAACCTTGTCAGTTGAATTTAAGGCCTCTGGCCAGAGTGACAGTTGGCTGTTATTTTTTCAGTTGGGAGTGGCTTAGCTGTACAAGTCTTCAAAGTTCAGTTTTAGTCTCTCTTAAATCCCAGAGTGTGTTCCCACAAAGCCCTTAGTTAATTTATAATATCCCTGGTGACCCCATTACCTTACTTATATTTCCCACACGTCTCTTAATTATCTTATGGAGAATCTCTTGAGTTCTGTGTTTGAGCAGCAAACTCTCTGCTTAAGTCTGTTTTTATGAATGCTTGGAAGTTTCTGATTTTTGTTGAATGACCATACTTTCTCCTACAAGAATATAGTCAGTTTTGCTGTATAGTTAATCCTTGGTTGTAGACCTGGATCTCTTGCTTTCCGGAATATTGTACTCCATGCCTTCCTGTCCTTCAATGTAGATGCAGCCAGATTCTGTGTTATCCTAACTGTGGTTTCCTGGTATCTGAATGACTTCTTCTTAACAGCTTGTAATATTTTTTCTTTGGTCTGATAGTTTTTGAATTTGGATATAATATTTCTGGAAGTTGTTAGTTGTGG
Organism: Gracilinanus agilis; assembly: GCF_016433145.1. Taxonomy (NCBI): domain Eukaryota; kingdom Metazoa; phylum Chordata; class Mammalia; order Didelphimorphia; family Didelphidae; genus Gracilinanus; species Gracilinanus agilis. The sequence goes on from NC_058135.1 coordinate 85,036,068, forward strand.
ATCAAATGTAGGAGGTGATCTGTGGATTCTTTCTATTTCCACTTTCCCCCCTTACTCAAAAATGACAGGACAGTTTTCTTATATAATTTCCTGTAGGATGATGTCCAAACTTTTCCTTTTGTCATGATGTTCTGGCAGACCCATAATCCTTAAGTTGTTTGAGATCTGTTTTCCATATCTGTGGTTGTGTCAATGAGGTGTTTCATATTTTCCTCAAATTTTTCATTTTTTTTAAATTTTGTTTTATATATTCTTGCTGCCTTGTGAAGTCTTTTGCTTCTAGTTGTTGAATTCTAATTTTTAAAGACTGAATTTCATCCCTGGCTTTTTGCTCAGCCTTTTTTTTTGTTTTTCATTTTTTGACTTCTTTACTTCATTTTTCATCTGGTCAATTTGTGCTTTTAAGACATTATTTTCTTGTTTTAGATCATGTATTTCCTTTTCCCAATTGCCTTGAGTTAATTGAATTTTGAGTTCTTCTAAAGCCTGTGTCCTTTTCACTGAATTTTCTATGTTTTTTTCTTAGTGTTCCTTTATCTTTTTCTGATCCATTTGCTCTTGTTCAATTACTGGAAGAAAGCTATCAATTGTGGGTTTTTTTTTCTTTTTCTGCTGTTTACTCATGTTTTTCCTTCTTTCTCCCCTGTAATTGGTTTTAATCTTGATCCTCTGATCATATTTTTGGGTTTGAGTTATTCAGCCCTAGGAGAGATTCTTCTCTGTTTTGTTGATTAATTAGATTAGTGGGACCTGAGGCCAGACTTTCCCCAGCTGGTGGCAAAAGCTAAAGAAGTGAATTCAGCTACTTTCCTTGTAGTCTGTGGGGGAGGGTTGTTGGAGCTCCCCTTCCCTCTGAAGATTTCCTATCTGTTGTGCTGATAGGATTAAGCTAAGTGGGGTTGATCTTCACAGCTCCATGTGCTTCTTAATGTTTCGTGGACATTAGCATCCATTGCCCAATTATAATTTGTAAGAAATAATTTTGATCAGTGAGATTCAGTACCTCCTTTTCCTTTTGACCAATTCTGTTTTTGTAAGGTGTTATTTTTGTCAGTATATTTTATGGTTCTTTTACTACTCTGTTCATTCATTTTCTTTTCATAAATTTCTTGTAAAGATATCATTTTTTTCTAATTGTTTTGCCTTTTAACTCTCTTAACTGCTTTTTAAAAGTTTTTTTTCAGCTCTTCCTAGAATTCTTGCTATACTTGAGTCCAATTCACATTTTTTCTTGGAGTCTTTGCATATAGTTGTTTAGATACTGTTGTCTTTTTATTCAAGAAGAGGTGTGGTCACTCTTCTCTTTGGCTGGATCCTAGAGTTTAGCCAGGAAGGGGAAGGATGTCTGCTCCTAGGTAGCTGTACATTGCTAGCAGCATTATTTACTTTAGAAGTGTTACCAAGTACCCTGTTCACTTGAGTTGAAAAGCCCCTCTGGTCTGGCAGTGAAATGAGGGCTATTGCTGCCTTGTGATTCATTGAAAGTGCTCTTCCTCACCCTGGGTCTGTGTTCAGCGACTTGCTCCCCTCTACCCTCAATTCCTGGTTCTTTTCTTGACCCTGAAATTATAACTAGGTTTTCCTACTCTCTTAAGGCTACAAGTGCTACTGCTTCTATTTACCTTGAGACTTGGAAAAGGGCCCCTGCTTCCCTGTGTTCACAAGGTTTAATAATCATTCTACCCTTGATTTGAAACAAAGAAATGTATATAAGGCAATGGAATAGTGTCATCAAAGAATCCTTTTTAATCTTCTTCTGACTGGTTATCTAACCCCCTCACTTTCTCTCATTTGAGAGCTTCTGAAATTGTGACTGCCACTATTGCAATCAATTCAAAGACCCATTATATAGGGTTGCTGCCACACGTGGTCTGGACTGGCTCTCATCTTAATGTCACAGACTTCTCTTGCCATCCTCCTAAATTGTTTTGCGCAGGGCTAATATCACATCCCAATATGTTATTGACTCCGCCATGTCAGAAATTATTTGAGGAATTATTTTAAAGCAATTTAAAGATCTGTGTTGGGAGAGTTCAGCTGAGTTGCTGTCTCTTCCACCATGTTGCTTTGGAAATTAAAAGTAATACCTGAAGATATGAGAGTGAATGAGATCTCCAAGGAAAAGAGAGAACTTAAAAGTAAGAACCAAACTTTAGAAATACTCACAGTAACATTATTAATGGTTTTAGGGGGTTTAATTTTGGCAGAGAAGTGAAGATGTACACCATTGTGTGTACACCATTGTGCAGAATTTTAGGAAGAGAAAGAATGATAATGATGTAGAAATAATGGCAATAAATAGATTTCTTTTATTAAAGTTTAGGCATTTACAAAAATAAACACATAAGAAGTATATTAAAATAGAGGTTTTTCAAGAGAGTGAAACTTGTGATTATGTGGATATTTCATTACAAAATAGAATATTAAAATGAAGACTATTCTATTAAAGATACTGGACAAAAACTAAAATAAGCACAAGCTCAAAATTCTTTAGGAGTTCAGAAGGGAAAGATATGTACAATCATTTTTAATATCAAGGAAGAAAATGCCTATCTTACCTTTTGATGGTAAAGGATAGATAATTATTTACATGTATGTATGTGTTTATATATACATTGCCTATAGTATAACATACATATATGTATAAAAAGAGAAAGAGAGCAAGAGAAAGACAGTAAGAAAGTAGGATTGAGTAACTGTGGAATTCACTTCATGAATAGTTGATGAAGCCATAAATCTATGAGGGAGACAGCATGATCTCCAGATATAGTCTGGGGTTTTTAGTTCTGATATAAGAATTCTAGAACTAGCTGTACCTCTGTTTATTTAGCTTTCTATCCTTTAGAAGTTTTATTTTTAAAACAGGGATCATGCATAGTCCCTAACAGACATATTGGAAAGACAAGAGATGATATAAGGAAGTACATGGTTACTTTGTACATTAAAAATAGTAGAAGGGGGCAGCTGGGTAGCTCAGTGGAGTGAGAGTCAGGCCTAGAGACAGGAGGTCCTAGGTTCAAACCCAGCCTCAGCCACTTCCCAGCTGTGTGACCCTGGGCAAGTCACTTGACCCCCATTGCCCACCCTTACCAATCTGCCACCTATGAGACAATACACCAAAGTACAAGGGTTTAAAAAAAATTAAAAAAAATAGTAGAAGAATAAAGTACTATTATTTTTATTTTTAATACTTTATCATTACCATACTTCAAAATCTAAAAAAAATCCTAGTAGACACATTTAATCTTGAATTGATATGCTTCAATATTTTGATTTTTCAGTGAATGTGATATCATTAGTGTCAATATTCCTTCTAAGATAAATTCCAACATATTGGTGTTTTCATTTTGGCGTATATGCATGTGCATATTCCCCTATTTATCCTAGATAGAGAATTTATCCAATATATTAGACATGGTCTTACTCTTTATATTGACATGCAATTTGGTTCCAGGATAATGGCTGAGCCATCCTTTATAATTATCTTGTTGTCATGACATACATAACTAGCCATTCTCTTCCAATTATACCTTCCTTTTATAATGTCAAATATGACATTTCTTGCAGAAAAGCCATCATTGCCAATATCTTGCAGTCTACATACATGATACTTCACTTTTGAGTCTTTTATAATTCTGTTTTTATTTGATTTCATGAGACTTCATTATTTTTAGATAGATAACATCACCAAGGTGCAACAGATAAGGACTACATTTGCAATTTCATTGGTATGGGGCAGTGATGGAGAACCTTTTAGAAACTATGTGCTGTGCTCTCAGAGACCTAGTACTGACCTCCCCTCACTCTACCTTACCCAGAGAGGGAAGGAAAAAAGGGATGGGAGTGACCCTAGAACTCTACTAAAGATATGGAGTAAGTGCTTCACTGGGCTACTGGGCAGAGGGGCAGGGAGATGAGGTGGAGAGGGGGAAGGGAGCAGCTCCCCCTGAGTCTCTCTGCCTTTCTAGTAACTAAATCTGGCAAGCAATGGCATGTTTGACCACAAAGGGGGTTCTGTATGCTATCTTTGGCACCTGTACCATAGGTTCACCATCATGGATTTTTAAGTGAGAGAATTCACTATAATAATGCAGGAACATATGTCTGTTATCTAAGGACCAATACAGCTAATTTCAGAGAAACTTACAGAGATGGTGCACTTTCAGGATAATGAGCATTTTGTTTAAAGCTATTCATTCACAACATATTTTAAGTTGTAGTGGAGTCAGGATCTATAGTAGAGGATGGTGTGCCCACATGATGGAAAATGGAAGTGAGAAAAAAACAAAAATAAAAGAATCAAATTCAAGTTTTTATAGTTACTACAGAAAAGTTTATAATCTAAAATTCTCCAAGTTTCAGAGTTCAGCATTTTTTAAATAATATTTTATTTTTTCTCACTTACATGTAAAAACAAATTTTAACATTCATTTTATTTAAATTTAAATTTGTTTCTAATTCTCTCTGCCTTTACCCCTTTTCCTTTCATTCCACCCTCCACTCATTCCGCTCCAACAAGTTAAAAAATCTAATTCTCAACAAAACTGATAACGTAAATGAAAAGCCTTCATATTTTCAAAATTAAAAATGGTCAATATTAGCAATAAAGAGGACATAAAGCAATTTTCAAAGCTGGAAGCAGGAAAAAAACAGACTTATTTTCTATTGTGCACATAATGAAAAACTAGGATAACTTTGGCTTGGGATAACTAGGAAAAAATGAAAGCCTCCTAAGTTTTGTTGAAAATTAGATTTTCTTAACTCCTTCAGTGGTTATGAGTTGATTATTTATATGATTTGTTCTTTCATCTACTCATTCTTTAGGATTAAGTTATGATTCTGCTCACTTCACGTTGTATCACTTCATATAAGTTTTCCAAGTTTTTTTTGTGATCATTTTGTTTGTCAAATGACACTTGTTCAGCTATTTCCCAATTTACGAACATCCCTTAAGTTTGCAATTCTTAACCGCTACAAAAAGTGCTACTAAAATATTTTTGCACAAAACTTGATTCATATTTAAAAGAAAAAAATGTAAAGGAAAGGGTTTATTTCCTAGTTTAGACTGGTTGCTATATTTTGCCTCACTTAGGATAGTTCTTGCTATTATAAAAATAATTTACTACCAAAGAAAATTATCTGAGAAAGAAAGAACGTTCTGACTTCTCTTTCACTTTGGAATGTCAGGGAATTTACTTTTATGTTTTTAATTACATTTTCAATGAAAAAAATTCTAAAAACGTGTCAAATGATTGAGTGCTTTGAAAATGAATGAAGTTTTTCATGAACCTCAATGCAATTAGATCAGCTAACTTTAATATTTCTCTGACACAAGGATGGCCTCAGAGTTAGTAAAGCATGCTATTTGATTGAAACTTGATAAACAATACTGACTATGTTTTCTGGATGTGACATTATAATTTTATAGCAAAGTTTATATTGCTTTGTAGTAAGCTATCTTGTTAACATAAATTAAGTGATTATGTGGATGAGGTCTCTATATTTTTTCAAAAGAAGCAAATCTGTTATTTAACATTGTACTAGAAACACTAGCAGTAGCCATTAGAGAAGAAAAAAGAAATTGAAGGTATCAAAATAGGCAATGAGGAGACTAAACTATCACTCTTTGCAGATGATATGATGGTCTACTTAAAAAATCCTAGAGAATCAATTAAGAAGCTTGTAGAAATAATCAACAACTTTAGCAAAGTTGCAGGATATAAAATAAATGCACATAAATCATCAGCATTTCTATATATTTCCAACACATCACAGCAGCAAGAGGCAAAAAGAGAAATACCATTTAAAATCACCCTAGACCAGGGGTCGGCAAGGTATGGCTCTCAAGCCATATCTGGCTCCACCTCCCAACCAGCTAGTTCCGGCAGAGCCCCAGGATGTGCCCCAGGGGGCCCTTCAGCCCCCGCCTCATATTCCAGCACCTTCCACCTCCATCGTCCTCCTTCCACAGGTGTAAATGCTCTCAAGGCCAAAAAAGTTGCCTACTGTTGCCCTAGACAATATAAAATACTTAGGAATCTATCTACTAAAACAAACACAGGAATTATACAAAACAACTACAAACACTTTCCAAATAATTAAAACTAGATCTAAATAATTGGAAAAATATTCATTGCTCATGGGTAGGACAAGTTAACATAATAAAAATGACCATTCTACCCAAATTAACTGACCTAATAAGTGCTATACCTATCAAACTACCAAAAACCTTTTTACTCAATTAGAAAAAAAATATAACTAAGTTCATCTGGAATAACAAAATATCAAGAATATCAAGGGAAATAGTGGAAAAAATGTGAAGGAAGGGGGCCTAGCAGTACCAGATCTTAAACTGTACTATAAAGCAGAGGTCATCAATACAATATGGTACTGGCTAAGAGACAGAAGGGAGGATCAGTGGAATAGACTTGGGGTAACTGACATCAGCAAGACAGTGTATGATAAACCCAAAGAGCCCAACTTTTGGGACAAAAATCCACTATGTGACAAAAACTGCTGGGAAATTTGGAAAACAATATGGGAGAGATTATAGGTTTAGATCAACATCTCACACCCTACACCAAGATAAATTCAGAATTGGTGAATGACTTGAATATAAAGAGGGAAACTATGAATATGTTAAGTGAACATAGAATAGTTTATTTGTCAGATCTCTGGGAAAGGAAAGATTTTAAAACCAAGCAAGAGTTAGAGAAATTACAAAATGTAAAATAAATGATTTTGATTAAATCAAACTGAAAAGCTTTTGTACAAACAAAAACAATGTAGCCGCAATCAGAAGGGAAACAAAAAGTTGGGAAAAAATGTTTATAACAAAAAACTCTGACAGGGGTATAATTACTCAAATATACAAGGAGTTAAACCAATTGTATAAAAAATCAAGCCATTCCCCAATTGTTAAATGGGCAATAGACATGAATAAGCAATTTTCAAGTACAGAAATCAAAAGTATCAATAAGCACATGAGAAAGTGTTCTAAATCTCTAATAATTAGAGAAATGCGAATCAAAACAACTCTGTGGTATCACCTCACACCTAGCAGATTGGCTAAAATGAAAGAAGGGGAGAGTAATGAATGCTGGAGGGGATGTGGCAAAACTGGGACATTAATGCATTGCTGGTGGATTTGTGAACTGATTCAACCATTCTGGCTGGCAATTTGGAACTATGCTCAAAGGGCTATAAAAGAATGCCTGCCCTTTGATCCAACCATACATTGTTGGGTTTGTACCCCAAAGAGATCATAGATAAACAGACTTGTACGAAAATATTTATAGCTGAGCTTTTTGTGGTGGGAAAAAACTGGAAAATGAGGGTATGGCCTTCAATTGGGGAATGGCTGAACAAACTGTGGTATATGCTGGTGATGGAATACTATTGTGCTCAAAGGAATAATAAAGTGGAGGAATTCCATGTGAACTGGAAAGACCTCCAGGAATTGATGCAGAGTGAAAGGGGCAGAGCCAGAAGAACATTGTACACAGAGACTGATACACTGTGGTAAAATAGAATGTAATGGACTTCTGTAGTAGCACCAATGCAATGACCCAGGACAATTCTGAGGGATTTATGGAAAAGAACGCTACCCAAATTCAGAGGAAGAACTGCAGGAGTAGAAACAGAAGAAAATCAACTGCTTGTACACATGGGTTGAGGTGGACATGATTGGGGATATAGACTCAAAAGTACCACACCAATGCAACTATAAACAATTTGGAAATAGGTCTTGATCAATGACACATGTTAAAACCAGTGGAAATGCGCATCAGCCATGGGGGGTGTCCTGGTGGGCGTGGGTGAAGGGGAAAGTAAGAGCATGAATTATGTAACCACATTAACTTTTCTAAAAAATAAATATTAATAAATGTTTAAAAAACAAAGAAGCAAAGCTGAAGTTGTCAATTCATTTTGTAAATCTGGAAAAGTTATTTATCAAACAAATGCTTTATTTATGTTCCTCTTAAGTGACTTTACAGATTTTAAAAGACAGGAATTCTCAGAGTTTTCATTTGTAAATGGTGCCTTTGCTGTAAATTCATAAAACTGCCTATACATTCTAATAAACCTTTGGGAATTTACACAGGATGAACATAGCATCTTTTTTTTTATTACAGAGAATGAATTATCATTTATTTCTGTGATGAGTGAAAGCCATATTGGGACTATATATGAATGACTGACCATTGCAGTCCTGTGATTTCCCACTGAGAATTTTTTCATGTACTTAGAAAGACATTTCTGTATCATCTCTGTTTCTTTGTTATTCTCATTCTATGCCCATTTGCATATATGGGGACAGTTATGAACTTAAATGGAATAGATGGAGGTGGAGAGATGAAGATATTTTTAAAAATATACTCCTATTTTCTTTCCCAGTCATATTTTATTAGTGACCAGGCACTTAAAGGGCAATAGGGAAACTGGTGAAGAAATATGATTGTTCATTTTTTATGTCTTTTTTTTCCCACTGAAAGGACAGTACCTCATGCATTATGCCTGTCATTTGGTTGAAATGAAATTGGCATTCTGCATCATAAAACTTGGCCATCATCTCTTCGGCCTTAAAAATACATGAGTGGCTTGCCTAATATAAAAGAGAGCATGGAAATGTAAAAATGTCAAATTATACCTTTTCTATCTTTGCTCTGTGTATATGTGGGGTGCAGTGTATGTGGTTTTTATACCCCTCTCTACACTGCTATTACCCTGATCATTATTAACAGCAGAACTGTTCTGGTGATGACATTTTGGAAAATGTGCTCTCTGAACCAGGCTGTACTGTCAGATAGAGGGAAGATTTCCACTTATCTACTAGTCGGATTACTCTCATGTAAACAGTGAAAACAGCATAATGGGCTAGCTGTCATAACTTTATAGTTACAAGCAAAGGCTGCCTGTGGCTACCAGGCCTGGGCAACTCTGACAGGTTCTATTTTCTATAAAGGAAGTAAGCATTGGAAAGGAGAGGGAATCTCATTTATTTATCTGAGAGCACAAGAGATTTCTTCAAATCTTCTAGGTATACTACAAACTTATTTTGCTGATTTGACCAGAGTCATTTATCTCTCTGAATTAGCCAATTGTATTTAGAATCAAGGAGCTGCAGTTTGAGCATCTTTAGCTTATTTTAGATACATTTGATTACTATGCACAAAGTCCATATTATTAAGATTTGTGTCAGAATGGTGATGTTTAAAAGGTACGGGAATAAAAACAACTGGTCTTTTATCCAGTTCAGACATGTAGTTTTAGAACTAACTTCATTAGTTTTATAATTATTCTTAAGGAAGAAAAGAACACAACTGATTTATCAAGAAATGGAAGATGCAATTAAAATTTTGTGATCTTTATATACATATATATTATCAAATGCACATATATGAATTTGTATACATAGAGAAAAGGAGTTCATTTTTAAGAAGTCAGAAAATAGAGCAATGACTAGTTTTCAGAGATCTACGAACACAGGAAAAAATGAGAGAATCATAATATTAGCAAACATACAACAAAGGTGGCATAAGGGACAGAAAGACAACCTTAGAAGCAGAAATATATGGATTCATGTGGTGTCTCTGACACATCCTACCTTGTGTGACTATGAATAAGAAATGACATCTCAGTACCTAAGAGAATTCTTTAGCAGTATAAATTAGAGCTCTGTTGATAATGTACATCTGCAAAAGCATTTTACACACTAAAGGTCTTGATCCTCACTTCCATACCCCACCAAAAGAAGAGAGGGAAGTAGAAATAGAAGAGTAATAAGCCTTTTTTTCTCATTGTCTTTCATTATATTTTCCTGTGGACTGATAGGAAGAAAAGAGATATGCTAGAGAGCCTGGCCTTGAGTAGTAAAGACTTGGAAGGTGTGGCATATGACTGGTAGAAACCTAGATTTGGAAGCCTTCCAAACTTTTCACTGTGTTTCCCAATCCACATATCTATATAAAAGTTTTTTCCTGTTGTGTTCTCTCACTCTGTCTCTGTCTCTGTCTCTTTCTTTCTCTCTGCCTGTCTCTCTGTCTGTCTCTGTCTCTGTCTGTCTGTCTCTCTGTCTGTCTCTGTCTCTGTCTGTCTGTCTCTCTCTCTGTCTGTCTGTCTCTCTCTCTCCCTTCTTTTTTTTCTTTCTTTCTGTCTATATCTATCCATGTGTTTTCTTTCTTTATAGAATTTAAGTACCTTGAGGGCAAGGGTTATTTCTTGTCCTTCTTTGCATTTGCTAAAATCTAGCACAGAATGTGTCATGCAGTAGAGATTTAATAAATTTTGGTTGATTGATGCTATCTTATGATTTAATACTCATAGCAAATTGTGTTTGAAAGCTTCCATCAGGACACTAAATACCATTTTAAATAAAATAAGTTGATTTTTGGCATCCTAATGCTTTTCTTTCCAAACCTCTTTCTTTCATCTTGTTTTTTTCTTTCATGCCACCTAGTTTTAAGCTTCCCTTTGTTCATTCAAAATCTTGTGACTAAACTAGGGTTGGCTCCCTTCCAAAATCTTTCTCCTTCCCTTCAATGCCTTATCTCTTTCTCCCATTCCCCTTAATGTTTCCCTTCAATGTCCAACACCAAAGGCAGCTGGTGATGTAGTGGAGAAAGTTCCCGGCCTTGAGTAAGGAACTCTTGAATTCAAATCAATTCACAGATGCCACACAGACTGTGTGATGTTGAACTAGTCACTTAACCCTCACAGGATCACGGGGTTTGGAATGTGATATTCTAGAAGGCAAAGGAACTAGAATTACAAACTAGAATCATCCATCCAATGAAATAGCATAATAATAAAAAGCGAAAGTGGATATTTAATAAAATTGAGAACTTTCAAGAATGCCTAATGAAAAGATCAAGGCTTCACGGAAAATTTGACATTCAAACAGAAGATTCAAGAGAAGCATTAGAAGGTAAATAGGGAAGAGAAAATGTAATGATTCAATAAGGTTAAAATAGAGAGGTAGATAGATAGATAGATAGATAGCTGATAGATAGCTATAGATATAGATATCCTTATTTGAGGGCATATTATTTAAAACTCCTATGATGATTTTCAGTAAAGGACAATTAGCAAGAATATACATTGATAGAAAGTATGGGTGTGAATTGTCTCTAGAGGGAAAATATTCAAAATGAAAATATGACAAAATAACAAAATTAAGGGAGGAGAAAGACTGCTCTGCAAAAACATGGAATGTAGACAGAATGGGATGATTTAGTTCCCATAAAAGAGGCTCAAAATAACTACTGAAAGAAGGGAAGATGAGGTGGGCAAGAACTGAAAGTTGTTTTTATTAGACTTGTCTCAAAGAAAGAATAAAATGCATACTCAGATGAAGAAATCTATCTTATTCTAAAGGAAGTAGAAAGGGAAAGGAAAAAAGAACGATAGTGACTTCTAGAAAGAAAGACAGCAGGAGATAGTGATCAAAAGTAAAACATTTATGAAGAGGACAAAGTAAAAGGAAAGGGAGAAAATAATAAACAGATGGAAGGTAGGATGGAGGGAAAGTCAGAGTTAATTATCATAACTGTAAATGTGAATGGGATGAACTCGTCCATAAAATGGAAACAGATGGAAGAATGGATTAAAAACCAGAATCTTACAATATGCTGTTTACAAGAAATACAATTGAAGCACAGAGACTCATTCAGAGTAAAGGTAAAGGAATGAAACAGAATCTAATATGCTTCAGCTGAAATTATAAAAAAAAGATGGGGTAGCAATCATAATCTCAGACGAAGCAAAAGTAAAATAGATATAATAAAAAGATATATAATCAATTATATCTTGCTAAAAAGTACCACAGACAATGAGGAAACATCAGCACTAAATATCTATGCATGAAGTGTTTAACATCCAAATACTTAATGGAAAATTTAAATGATTTACAGGAGGAAATAGATAGATAGTAAAACTATACTAATGGGGGATTTCAACTTTCCTCTATCAGAACTAGATAAATTGAACTAAAAAATAAATAAGAATGAAAGTTAAGGAGGTGAATAGAATTTTAGAAAAGTTGGATATAAAAGATTTTTAGAGAAAATGGCAATAGAAAAGAATATCTTTTTTTTTTCAGGACTTCATAGAATTGAAATAAAAAATTGATCTAGTATCAAAGCATAAAACCTCACAATCAAATGCAGAAAGGTAGAAATATTAGATACATTCTTCTTAGATCATACTGAAATAAAAATTACAAAAAATGTACATAAAAGAGATATTAAGAATTAATTGGAAACATAATCTAATTCTAAAGAATATAAGAACAAATCATAGAAATAATCAATAATTTTGTTAAGGGGAATGACAGTGTTGTCACAGCATACCAAACATTGATGCGATTTAGCTAAAATAGATAGAACAGATTAATGAACTTGTTATGCAATTAAAAAAAACTAGAAAAAGAAACAAATTGGAAATCTTGAAAATTGAAACAGATTAACAAAATTTAAAGAAAACAATGTAACTAATAAATAAAATTAGAAGCTTCTATTATGAAAAAACCAAAATTAACTATTGTTTAATTTGATTTAAAAAAGGAAAAAAGAAAATTAAAATACCAGCATTGAAAATGAAGAGTGAATGTAGCACCAATACAAAGGAAATTAAAATAATTATTAAGAGCTATTTTATCCACGTATATGCCCACAAATATGATAACTGAAGTGAGATAGATAAATATTTACAAAACTATATGTTACCTAGATTAACAGAAAAAGGAAATAGAATACTTAACAATTGATCTCTGAAAAAGAAAATGAACAAGCCACCAATGAATTCTCTAAAAAAAAAATTCCCTGTGGTCAGATGGATTCACAAATGACTCTACCAAGTATTTAAGACCAATTCCATTACTATACAAAATATTTAGAAAAATAAGTGAAGCAGCCATTTTACCAAAAACCTTTTACAACATAAATATGGTGTCCATACCCATACTAATAAGAAGAAAATCAGAGAAAAAATTATAGACCTATTTCCTTAATGAATAAAGATGAAAAATTTATAAATAATATACTAGCCAGGAAACTATAGAAATATATCACAAGGATCATTCATTATAACCAGGTAGGATTTATAATAGGAATTCAGAGCTTGTTTAATATTAGGGAAACTATCAGCATAATCAATCATATCAGTAATAAAACTAAGAGAACCCATATGATTACTTAAGTAGATGCAGAAAAAGCCTTTTACAAAACAGAACAACCATTCCTACTAAAAACACTAGAGAGCATAGGAATTAATGTAGCTTTCCTTAAAATAGTAAATAGTATATATCTAAAACCATCATCAAGCATCATCTGCAATAGAGATAAGCTAGATAGATACTTTCTCAAAAAAGTCGAGGGTGAAGCAAAGATGTTCATTATCAGCACTATTATTTAATATTATAATAGAAATGTCAGCTACTTTAATAAGAGAAGAAAAAAGAATTAAAGGTATTAGAATAGCCAATGAGGAAACAAAGCTATGACTCTTTGCAGATGTACTACTGATCTATTTAGAGAAAGCTAAAGATTCAACTAAAAACTAGTTTAAACAATTAGCAATAGCAGGGTATAAAATAAATCATTATCATTTCTTTATATTACCAACAAAGTCAAGCAAAGAGATAAAATGTAATTCCATTTAAATTAATTGTAGATAAAATAAAATTATTGGGTGTACAGCTGTCAAGACAATGCAGGAAATGGGTGAACACAATTATAAAATACTTTTCAGAAAAACAAAGTCAGATTTAAACTATTGGGAACAAGTATTAGTTGTTAATGGGTTGGCTGAGCATATAATAAGAATGACAATCCTACCTAAATTAATCTATTTATCATTCCCATACTAATCAAATTGAAAAGATCAAGAATGTCAAGGGAATCAATTAAAAATATATGAAAAAAAGGTAGCCTAGGTCTACTAGATCTCAAGTTTTATTACAAAGCTACTACTAATAGAGCAATAGATCAGTGGAATAGAATAGTTACATAGTTCATAATAGCAAATGACTGCAGTTATTTAGTGTTTCATAAACCCAAAGATCCAAGATTTTTGGTGTAACGATATTTTGCACAGCAATATGGAAATCAAGATGATGGACAGTTATCTGATTAGAACGTAGAATGAACTGAGCCTTGCAGGAGTTGGCATGTGCCAGGACAGTTGAAGTTTAGGTATATTTGAACTGGGAGATCCATCTCAATCTGAGACATTTGGGGAAGTGGGAGGTTGTAGTGGTGAGGGTAGGCCATAGTTCAACGAGTTACCAGCAACCTGCACCAACCAATTTCACAGTCTGAGATCCTGTCTTATCATTATACTGAATAACCTGATCTTGATTCATTCACCAAGAAGAAGCAACAATATCTAGCAGTAAAGTAATCTGATTTGGGTTGAACTCAGTCTGGTCCAGCCAGACTGGCAACTAGCATTTAGCAATTGACAACTGACAAGCCTGAGTACCATCAATTCAAGTACCATCTTTATCATTAGCTTAGGTTAAGGACTTTCTGTTTCCCTCCTTCCCAATCATTACCCTGTTTCCCCTCCTAATCCTGATAACTAACATTAAGTCTTTGAACCTACTTAGATTTGGTTTCAACTCTATCTTGGGGCTTAGTGTTTATGTCCCTGGGACACTTGAGGGAAAGGAGAATAATATCAGTCATAGCAAAATATAATCTGCAGTCAACTTTAGCGTTATCCTTTCTAGGCCAAGATAGTCAGTTAGAAGTAGCTGTACAATTCTAATCACAGATTCTTCATTTGGCTGGCTATTTTGGGACACTATTATTCTGAAGTTGAGTTCAGCAGATTCACAACAATTATTTCTGTGGGGTCCTTTGTGCTTCAGTATCACAACTTAAGTGTTACACTTAGGTATCACCCACACACACTGAGCTTCAGCTCCTCATAACACCAGGACCATTATAACATTGGTCAAGACATCATTATTAGAACACATAGAAGTCCTCCCTCATCAAGAGTCACCAAGGCAGCAGAATGAATCAGAATCCCCTCAGCTGGCTTTTATAAGCAGTTTTCTCCTCATCACTTCCTGTCTCTCTGGTTTCTAGTTCCTTTCACTAAGGGCTGTTCTATCACATCTCAGGAACCAATCATATTATTCCAATTTGCCTAGCACTGTCTAGGAACAGGGGAAATGCTTGGGGTCTTTTAGGACTAAGTGTTTATGATTAAGTGTGAAAGGTGGAGGACTCCAAGTTCTTGATTGATTAAGTTAAAATAAGCAAAAACAGAGTTTAAATTATCTTTCATAAATGTAAATATCATGTACCTTTCTACAGCCACATTCCAGTCATAGGTATTATTCCACCAAATTTCATAGATATCCACAAAGTAAAATTTTCCTCTCTGATTTAGAATGTCTATTTTTAGATAAAGAAAGCAAATTATTTTAATTATAGAATGATGACTAGAAGGAAGATTTCTGGTTATTGTTGGTGCGTTCCCTTAGGTATTATTAAATATTTTTTCTGTTCATCGGTATTCTCCCTTTCTATTAAATTCAAATTCTGGTAAATTTGTAATGAGTTGGTTCAGGGTGGTCTTCTTCCAATCTTACCCCTTTCTGCATTAATATCAATAATCATTCCTTAAGCTTTCACTTGAACATGTTTGAAACAAGAAAATATATTACAGTTCTCTTATTACCCCAAAGTATTTATTCATCAGTTAATAATATATTTCTACATTTCTGGTTAAAAATAACTATAAGACCTGTCAGTTTTTTGCACTTAGAATATTTTGTGTCATCCATATGTAGTCCTGATCAGTATTAACTTTCTTGTTACTCTTACATTAGACAGTTGTCATTTCCAATGGGATCTTTTTAGAATTAAACATGACATATTTGCATGCCTAGATTCCCATGTCCTTTGTGGCACACATTGGATAAAAGATTCCAGCTCATCTGCTGACTTCTCTCTTCATCTTATAATAGATGATAAAATCAGAAAAAACTGCACATCATGAAATGACTATATATTTTTTCATTTAGAGAAATTATGAGAGTTTAATTAAAATCTCAAAAATCAAAGTCTTACATACACATTATGAGAAGATAATTTTAAAATCCTTTTCATTCATATACTACTTCAATCTAAACTTAAGCATAGTCTAGGAAGCTGAACATTTTATCAGATTCTTCTTCTAAAAAACTTCTAGATTGTAGAAATGACTCAAAGGGACTGAATGGAATTATTAATATAGACTCACACAGTATTTAGGAACTAGTAGATGCCTATAAATGGTTGTTGATTGAATCAGTACAGGTTACAGAGCTGAGAAGATCTATTTTTAAATACTTCCTTCTGAAATATAATGGCTACTTGATTTATGAAGGAGAACGTGGAGAAGAAAAAGAATAAAAAGAGAAGGAGAAAGAAAAGAAAATGAAGATAATGCTGAAAAGATGAAATAGAAGATAAGAGATGGAAGGAAGGAAGGAAGGAAGGAAGGAAGGAAGGAAGGAAAGAAGGAAGGAAGGAAGGAGGAAGGAAAGTGGAAAGAGAAAAGAGGAAAAAGAAAAAGGTAAGGTAGAAAGTCCCCCCCCCACCCCCATATTTCACTCTAATGCTTCGGATATCTCTGGCTTTCTTATGTGTTTCGCTTGCTGAAAACCATTGATTAAAAGCTTCTGTTTCCTTATTAATTGCTAAGAACTGAAATAAATACACAAAACAAAAAACCAGTTTGATTTTTAAAAATTCTTTGATATTCTCACTACCACTATTCTCTCCAAGCCCAAATCTCTTCTTTTATTTGGCTGATCCAAGTCTTCTTTTTTCTTTTTTTCTCTTTTGTTTCTTTTTCCCTTTCTCTCTCTCTCTCTCTCTTTCTTTCTTTCCTTCCTTTCTTTTTTTCTTTTTTCATCCTCCTCCTTCTCCTCTGCCTTTCCCTTGTTATTGTGATTATGTTCTGGAAAAGTACACTAAAATAATTTTAATTTTGAATTAGTCTACCTCAATTTTCATTTCTGGAAATTCAGCAATTTGAGGTAATGGTCATTTATTGTAGTTCTCCACTTTTTGGTATTAAGCAAGAATTTATCAATAAAAGCATCTCTGCAGCTTCACATAAGATATATTTGCTTGCACATTTCTATGTTCAACTGCATTAGCTTTCTAATTGATATGTACTTACACTTTTGATGTGGGAGGTTTCCTACCACAGTACAGCCTCATTTTCTCTGCAGCATTAACAAGAAGTCTTTGTTCAACCTTTTCAGTAATATGATTGAAAAATTATATTGAATTTTTGGTTATTATACAGTCGAGTGCTTTAGTGACAGCACACCGTGTATGAACTACACCACACTATTTATCAATGATTTGTGACAGTAAACAATATCTGCTTTTAGCATGTTCAAAAAAAAGGCTTGAATTTGGTTATCTCATGAGCCTATTTGGTAGGCAAGACATAGTAAAATTGACAAGAAGGGGCTACAACCATTTGACTTAAAGTTTTAATTTTGAGAAACTTCTATTTGTGTAGAACTTGTAGCTTCTTGTTTTTCTTAGTTAAAAAATAAAGAGATATTGGTTTGAAGAAACTTCTATGAATATTTTGACATTTGATTTACAATATATGGTAATGAAGTTTTTCCCAAGACACTGGGATATTGTGACTAGTTCATAGTGGGTCACATACTAATTGTGTGAAAAGTGAGTTTTAAGCCATTTTGAACAAGTCAGAAGAGGTTGAAACTGACTCAAACTGACTTGTACTTATCAGAAGGCAACAATACTTGTATAAAAAATGACATGCCTACATTTTGTTTTAGTACACACTGATACATCTGTGTCAGCAACAAATGAGGACACACAAATGGCTCATAGTGTCATACATATGAATGTTTCTACATTGTGAAAAAAAATTCCTGTGCCAAACAATTACTTGCAAAGTAATTGTTGATTACTTTGATTAATTGATGCTTATGACAACAAATTACATTTCTATATCACACAAAAGTGTTTTCTTACTTTGTCATAGAATTAAACAACTTTGTCAAGGAACAACATATCTATATTGTACAATGTCCAGCTGATTACCTACAATGACATTGCCACCACAAAAATATGTTATTCAACAACAAAGATATATCATATGTGAAAGATACATGGCACACAATGTCATGTCATAACATGGAAGAGAGGTCCTTTTCATGCAGTAGCAATGAAATTGCATGCATCAAAAAGGACTATCATGCAACATACCTAAATCACACAAGATGCTTTCCAAGCAATAATATATTTTTGTAATTGGATTACATGACAACATCTTTCAAAAGCACATTTATGTCAGGCAATGGCACATCTTGCCCAGCAATGCTACTTAATGGCAAACTTATGCCACACAATGGCACTTTTTTGTCCTATAACACACAATGATATTCTTACAACATTAATTATGTACTATATCACACAGTGATACATCTACATCTCTCATCAATGGATCTCCTATGCCATGGAAAAATACATGTTTCACAACAATATGCCTACATAACACAATGATACATATGAAAGACAGCAACAGGTAGTGTTCTTTTCTTTTATTATATCTAAAGTGGGGAGACCAGGACCGTACAGAATTAAACCTGTTACAACTATTAAAAACTTTTCAAGGGGGAATCCACACTTAAATCGCTGCAGAGTAGACACAAGGAACTTCCCCTCTTCACCAGCTACTAATATAAAGTGCCTCAAAAAGACAAAGAAAAAAATGAGATGAGTGAAGGAGCTCAACCATAGGGCCCAGTCCTGAAGGTAGGCAGGGTTTGGGCATTTCCATGCTATAAGGGGGTAAAATTACTGCTGCCAAAGCATGAGCTGATCACCCCTCCCCAACTCAACCTATGGAGGCCAGAGTGGGAGTAAGCACAGAGCAATCACTAGGTACTTGGAGGGCTGACTGAGGACACCACAGAGTTACTCCAGAGAGCAATGAGACTTAGGACCAAAGGATGCTGAGGAATGCACAGATCTGGCATGGAGATAGGGCAGAAAGTGGCTGCATACAGCAGATGCAGTGGAGTCTGAAAAATAGCCCAAAGGAAAAAAAAAACCTTTCTGTAACTCAATATACAGAGAGCCTGCCCTCCTCACTCAGACTTCTGAGTAGGAAATGAAAAAAGAACAAGCACAGAAATGGCCACCAACACCCAGGAACCCCAATCTGCAACTAAGAAAACCCCAAACTACAGAGGAGACAGCAGAGGAAGACAAACAAGCAAACATATGCAAACCTTCCAAAAAATGGAAATTGATTGCAAATTCTGGAGATGCTCAGATTTGAGATGATAAATGAAGTGAGAAAGATAGAAGAAACCTGGCAAGAAAAGTGGGAAATAGAACAAAAAAAGAGTTTAAAAGACAGAATCTTTGACTTGGAAAAAGAAGACCAGAAATCAATTGAAACTATAAGCAAACTGAAGACCAGAAATGACCTACTGGAAGCCATGAAAAGCAGGATAGACCAAAGTGAAAATGAAAATCAAAAGATTGTAGCTGAAAACCAGAATTGTAGCAGAAAACTAGAATTAAACAAGTAGAAGCTAATGATCTAACAAGACAGCAAAAATTAACAAGCAAAGTCAAAAGAATTACAGATTAGAAGGAAACATGAAATAGCTCATTGAGAAAATGGTTGACTTGGAAAACAGGAATAGGAGAGACCATTAGAAAATCATAGGCCTACCTGAAAACCTGGAAATAAACAGAAATCTTGATATTTTAGTGCAAGAAATTATCCAAGAAAAGTGCCCTGAAGTTCTTCAAGAAGAGGACAAAAGAGACATTGAAAGAGCCCATAGATCACCCTCTACATTAAATCCTCATAAGATAACCTCCAGGAATGTAATTGCCAAATTCAAGACCTTCCCAACTATGGAGAAAATAATGCAAGAAGACAGAAAGAAACAATTTAGATACCAAAGAGCACTAATCAGTATTACATAGGATCTGGAAACCTCCACACTAAAGGACTGCAAGTCTTAGAATATGATATTCAGAAAGGCAAGAGAATTGAGCCTACAATGAAGGATAATCTACCCATAAAAACTGACTATATACTTCCAGGGAAAAGTATAGGCATTTAACAAAACAGATTGCTAAGTACTTGTAAAGAAAAGACCAGAAATAAAAGGAAAATTTGAAGTCTAAATACAAAATTCAAAAGAAACATGAAAAGTTAAATAAGAAAGAGGAATTTTTGTTTTATTTTAAGGGCTTCACTAATGTAAAATTGTTTATACTCCTATATGGAAAAATAATATTTGTAACTTTCAAAAACTATATTAACTATTAGAGTAGATAGAAGAATTATTATTACAACAATAGGAAGTGGTTGGGGTATTAAGTGTCGTAAGATGATATGTAAAAAAAAAGTGGCTCAATAGAAGATGGCACCAAGAAGAACTTGAAGGAATAAGAAAAATATGATAAAGTATACTACAAAAAGAGGTGCATGGGAGGGGAGAAGAATACTATTATAAGAAGGAGAGGAAGAGAGTGCAAATAGATAATACTTAAACTTACTCTCAGTAGAATCAACTCTGAGAAGGCATAGCATCTAGATCCATTGGGGTATCAAAATCTATCTTTCCCTATAGGAAATTTGAGAAGGGAAAACTTAGGGTGGGAGTAGGGTGGAGAGTACCAAAAAGGAGGGAAAGAGAAGAGGGATGGAATTCAATAGAACCTACAGAAAAATAAAAGACGGAATAAGAAGGGAGGAGCTTGGAAGTAAGTAAAATAAGGGTGGGATTTAGGGGGAGTGATTAAAAGCAAAACACTGGAGTAGAAGGAATTAATGAAAGAAAGAAGGCAGAACTAGGAGAAGAAATCAAAATGTTGGGAAATAGAAAGGTGGTAATGCTAACTCTGAATGTAAATGGAATGAACTCGGCCCTAAAATAGACAAAAATAGAAGAGTGGATCAAAAAACCAAATCCTACCATATATTGTCTGATTAAAACACACATGAGGCAGGAAGACACACACAGGGTAAAGGTAAGAGGCTAGATCAAAATCTATTGGACATCAACTGAGAAAAAAAGGCAGGAGTCGCAATCATATCTGATAAAGCCAAAGTAAAAATAGATCTGAATAAAAGAGATAGTGAAGGTAATTACATCCTGGTTAAAGGGAGTATAGACAATGAGGAAATATCAGTACTCAACATGTATGCACCAAATGATATAGCATTCAAATTTCTAAAGGAGAAACTACTGGAGCTTAAGGAGGAAATAATAGAACTATACTAGTGAGAGACCTCAACCTTCCCTTTCAGATCTAGATAAATCAAACCAAAAAATAAATTAAAAAGAGGTAAGAGATATGAATGAAATTTTAGAAAAATTGGACCTTAATAGATATATGGAGCAAAATAAATAGAGACAGCACATGGTACATTCACAAAGATTGACCATGTAGTAGAGCATAAAAACATGGCAAAAAATGCAAAAGAGCAGAAATAATTAATGCAACCTTTTCAGATCATAATGTAATAAAATAATAATTAGTAAAGGTACATGGAGAGGTAAGTCAAAAATTAATTGGAAATTAAATAATCTGATTTTCCAAAATCAGTTCGTTAAAGAACAAATCAAAGAAACAATTCATAATTTCATTGAAGAGAATGATAATGAAGAGACATCCTATCAAAATCTATGGGATGTAGCCAAAGTAGTACTCAGGGGGAAATTTATATACCTGAGTGCATATATTAAATCAGGAAGGGAAGATGTCAATGAATTGGCCATGCAAATTAAAAAAAATAAAAAGAGAACAAATTAAAAATCTCCAGATAAAAACTAAATTAGAAATCCTAAAAATTAAAGGAGAAATTAATTAAATTGAAAGTGAAAGAACTATTGAATTAATAAATAAGATTAGCAGCTGATACTTTATAAAGACAAATAAAATACATGAATTACTGTTTGATCTAATGAAAAAAAGGAAAGAAAAAAACCAAATTAACAGTATCAAATATGAAAAGCGTGACTTCACCTCTAATGAAGAAGAAATTAAGTTACTTATTAAGAACTATTTTGCACAATTATATAGTAATAAATACAACAATCTAGGTGATATGGGTGACTAATTACAAAAATAATAAATTGCCTAAATTAACAAAAGGAGAAATAGAATACTTGAATAACTCCATATCAGAAAAAGAAATTGAACAAACTATCAAAGGATTCTCTAAGAAAAAATCTCCAGGGCAAGTGATCACAAGGATTATTCACTATGATAACATGAAATTTATAACAAGAATGCAAAAGTGGTTTAATATTAGGAAAATCATCCATATAATTGACCATATCAACAACCAAACCAACAAAACTCACATGATTATCTCAACAGATGCAGAAAAAGTCTTTGACAAAATACAACACTCATTCCTATTGAAAACACTATAAAGTATAAGAATAGAAGGATCTTTCCTAAAAACAACAAACATTATATATTTAAAACCATTAGCAAGCATCATCTGCAAAAGGAATAAATTAGAAGCCTTCCCAATAAGATCAGGAGTGAAACAAGAATGCCCATTATCACTTATATTATTTACCATTGTACTTATATTATTTACCATTGTATATTATTTACCATTGTACCATTGTCTTGTACTTGAAAAACTAACAGTAAAGATCAGAGAAGAAAAACAAATTGAAAGTATTAAAAGAGGCAACAAGGAGACTAAGCTATCACTCTCTGCAGATGATATGATGGACCCATAAAGAACCCAAAAAATCAACTGAAAAGTTAGTGGATATTATCAACAATTTTAGCAAAGTTGCAGGATACAAAATAAACCCAAATAAGTTTTAAGTATTTCTATATATTTCCAATACATCTCAGCAGCAAGAGTTAGAAAGAGAAATTCCATTTAAAATCACTCTAGATGATATAAAATATTTAGGAATATATTTCCCAAGACAAACACAGGAAATAAATGAATGCAACTACAAAACACTTTCCACACAATTAAAACGACATCTAAACAATTAGAAAAACATTAATTGCTCATTGGTAGGACAAGCTAACATGATAAAAAAATAAAAATCCTACCCAAATTAATTTAATTATTCAGTGCCATATCTACCAAACTACCAGGAAACTTTTTTACTGAATTAAAAAAAAATCATAATGAAGTTGATTTGGAGGAGCAAAAGATCAAGAATATCAATGGAAATAATGAAAAATAAAGGGAAGGATGGGGGGGGGGGTCTAACAGTACCAGATCTTAAACTGTAATATGGACCAGTGGTTATCAAAACAATATTATACTGGCTAAAGAAACAGAAAAAAAGGATCAATAGAATAGACTTGGATTAATGACCTCAGCAATCTAGTGTTCAATAAAACCAAAGATCCCAGCTTTTGGGACAAGTACTCACTATTTGACAAAAAACTGTTGGGAAAACTGGAAAACAGCATGGGAGAGATTTAAAGTTTAGATAATCTTCTCATACCCTACACCAAGATAAATTCAAAATGGGTGAATGACAAATACAAGAAAAGAAACTATAAGTAAAATAGGTGAGCATAGAATAATTTACCTGTCAGATCTATGGGAAAGGAAAAATTTTAAGACCAAGCAAGAGATAAAGAATATTACAAAATGTGAAATAAATAATTTTATTATATTAAATAAAAAAGGTTTTTTACAAACAAAACCAAAATTAGAAGGGAAGAAACAAATTGGGAAAAAATATTGATAACAAAATCCTCTGAAAAAGGTTTAGTTATTCATATACATAAGGAGCTAAATCAGTTCTACAAAAAATCAAACCATTCCCCAATTGTTAAATGGGCAAGAGACATGAATAGGCAATTTTCAGATAAAGAAATCAAAACTATCAATAAGCACATGAAAATGTGTTCTAAATCTCTTATAATCAGAGAAATGCAAATCAAAAAAACTCTGAGTTACCACCTCATACCTAGCAGATTGGTTAACATATCAGAAAAGGAAAGCAATAAATGTTGAAGGGGATGTGGTAAAGTTGGGACATTAATGCATTGCTGGTGGAGTTGTGAATTGATCCAACCATTCTGGAAGGGAATTTGGAACTATGCCCAAAGGGCATTAAAAGATTGTTTGCCCTTTGATCCAGCCATACTACTGCTCAGTTTATACCCCAAGGAGACCATAAGGAAAAAGACTTGTTCAAAAATATTTATAGCTGCATTCTTTGTGGGGGTAAACATTGAAAAATGAGCAAATGCCCTTTGATTGGGGAATGGCTGAACAAATTGTGGTATCTGTTAGTGATGGAATACTATTGTGCTAAAAGGAATAATGAACTGAATGAATTCCATGTGAACTGAAATGATCCCCACGAATTGGTGCAGAGTGAAAGGAGTAGAAACAGAAGAGCATTGTACACAGTGGCACAATTGAATATATTAGGTTTCTCAACTAGTTGCAATGCAATGATCCAGGACAATTCTTATGGGATTTTTGAGAAAGAACACTATTCCACAACCAGAGAAAGCACTATAGGTGTAGATATACAGTAGAAAAACAACTGCTTGATCACTTGGTTTAATGGGGAGATGCCTGGGGATATAGACTCTAAATGATCACCCTAAAAGCAAGTATTAATAATATGGAAATAGGTCTTGATTTTTACACACGTAAAACCCAGTGGAATTGCTTGTTGGCTACAGGAGGTGGGTATTAGGAGGGGAGGGAAAGAACATGATTCATATAACTATGAAAAAATAATTCCAAATTAATTAATTAAATAAACAAAAAAATTGTCAAAACTTAATTGAACTGGTCAGAAGTGATTTAAACTAGTGTAAACCAAACTGGTTTAAATCAGAAACTGTTTTTAAATGCAGAGCTGGTTTGAAATGCCCAGAACAGGTTCATTATAGTCAGAACCATTAATCATCAATCGAAATTATTTCTCTCTCCTTCATAAGCTGTCATCAGTAATATGATATTTAATACAGCTTTATTGCTGTATTGCATATGCATTTTAACTTCTCCATTATGTTATAATAAGTAGAAGAGAAAGAAATATTTTTTCTTCTATATCAGATATCACCAAAAGAGTTCAATGCCTTACAAAGATGCTCAGTAAATGTCTTAAATTTTAAAAGTACAATGGAACAGTGAGAGTTATGTTTATATCTTTCGTCTCTGTCTTTTTCTTTTCTTTTTTATTATATATTTTTTCAGATTACTTGTCAATACAAAATTTAATATTCATGTTTTATAAATTCCAATCCATTTCCCCCCATTCCTATCACCAAGAAGGCAGGTAATATCATTTACGTTGAATGAATGTTATCATACAATACATATTTACAAATTTTGTCATGTTATAAAGTTGGATATATTGCTTACACTAGAGAAAAAGTCATGGAGGAAATAAAGTGAACAATGGTATTTTAAATTTGCATTCAGATACACTTTATAACTTTTATGGTGATGGTTTTGCTTTTTTTTTTTTCTGTCATGAATCTCTTTAGAGTTGCCCTGGATCCTTGTCTTATAGGTCATAGTTAAGTCATTCACAGTTCATCATCATTATTTTTATTATGATGTGCAATATTCTACATGTTCTGCTCATTTCATTTTGCAACACTTCATTTTGCACAATAGTATTCCCTTACAAAAATATGTCACAACTTGTTCAGTCATTACCAATTAATACATATCACTTGAGTTTCCAGTTCTTCTTCACCACAGAAAGAGCTACTATAAATACTTTTGTACAAGTAGATTCTTTTAACCTATCTTTGGTATACAGATCTAGTGGTGGTATTGCTGAGTCAAACATAATGCAATATTTTTTTTTTATCCTAGGACTCCATTCTAGGAGCATAGGGCCACAACCAGTAGGCAATGGGACACACAGTCGCTCAGGGTCACCCAGCTGGGAAGTGTCTGAGCCCGGACTTGAACCTAGGACTTTTCGTCTCTAGGCCTGGCTCTCAATCCACTGAGCTAGCCCAGCTGCCCCTACTTTAGGTTGCAGTTTCTTTAGCAGATGTAGTTTTTTTTACAGGGTGGGGTTGCTAGCCCCACGCCCAACCCTCATCCTTTTTTCATCCGGGCTAGGAACAGTCCTTGGCCCAGGAGTGGTAAGGGTGGGCAGTAGGGGTCAAGTGACTTGCCCAAGGTCACACACACACACATCATAATGCAATATGATGGCCCTTTATTTTGATGATTCCAAGGTGTTTTCCAAAGTGGTTAGATCATTTCACAGATTCATTAACAGTGTATTAACTTTTTCCATAATCTCACTAACATTTATTATTTCCTTTTTTGTCATATATGCCTATCTGAAAGCTGTGAGGTAGTACCTTAGAGTTGTTTAAATTTATATTTCTTTAATAAATATTGATATGAAGAATTTTGTTCATAAAACTAAAGATAGCTTCAATTTTTTCAACTGAGAACTACCCATTCATATTCTCTGACTATTTTTCAATTGAGGAATTCTTTGTACTTTGAATTTGATTCAGTTCTCTATATATCTGAGAAATGAAGCATATGTCAGAGAAACCTGAAACCTTAGATTCCCACTTAATTCTTTGCCTTTCAATCATGGATGCATTGATTTTGTTTGTGCAGAAACACTTTAATATATTGTAGTCAAAGTTATCTTTTTAACATTTCATTGTGTTCTCTATGTCTTATTTTTTAAAACATTTATTAATTTTTATTTTTTAGAAAAGTTAACATGGTTACATAATTCATACTCTTTCCCTTTCACCCCCCAAGATCCCCCCCACATGGCTGATGTGTATTTCCACTGGTTTTAACATGTGTCATTGATCAAGACCTATTTCCAAATTATTGATAGTTGCACTGGTGTGGTATTTTCAAGTCTACATCCCCAATCCTGTCCTCCTCAATCCATATGTTCAAGTAGTTGTTTTTCTTCTGTTTCCACTCCTGTAGTTCTTGCTCTGAATGTGGGTAGTGTTCTTTTCCATAAATCCCTCAGAATTGTCCTGGGTCACTGCATTGGTGCTACTACAGAAGTCCATTACATTCGATTTTACCACAGTGTATTGGTCTCTGTGTACAATGTTCTTCTGGCTCTGCTCCTTTCACTCTGCATGAATTCCTGGAGGTCTTTCCAGTTCACATGGAATTCCTCCACTTTATTATTCCTTTGAGCACAATAGTATTCCATCACCAGCATATACCACAATTTGTTCAGCCATTCCCCAATTAAAGGGCATACCCTTATTTTCCAGTTTTTTCCCACCACAAAAAGCTCAGCTATAAATATTTTTGTACAAGTCTGTTTATCTATGATCTCTTTTGGGTACAAACCCAACAATGGTATGGTTGGATCAAAGGGCAGGCATTTTTTATAGCCCTTTGAGCATAGTTCCAAATTGCCAGCCAGAATGGTTGGATTAGTTCACAACTCCACCAGCAATGCATTAATGTCCCAATTTTGCCACATCCCCTCCAGCATTCATTACTCTCCCCTTCTTTCATTTTAGCCAATCTGCTGGGTGTGAAGTGATACCTCAGAGTTGTTTTGATTTGCATTTCTCTAATTATTAGAGATTTAGAACACTTTCTCATGTGCTTATTGATACTTTTGATTTCTTTACCTGAAAATTGCCTATTCATGTCTCTTGCCCATTTATCATTTGGGGAATGGCTTGTTTTTTTATACAATTGATTTAGTTCATTGTATATTTGAGTAATTAGAACACTGTCAGAGATTTTTCTTATAAAGATTTTTTTCCCAATTTGTTGTTTCCCTTCTGATTTTGGCTTCATTATTTTTGTTTGTACAAAAGCATTTTAGTTTGATATAATCAAAATGATTTATTTTACATTTTGTAATTTTCTCTAACTCTTGCTTGATTTTAAAACCTTTCCTTTCCCAGAGATCTGACAAGTAAATTATTATGTGTTCACTTAACTTATTTATAGTTTCCATCTTTATATTCAAGTGATTCACCCATTCTGAATTTATCATGGTGTACAGTGTGAAATGTTGATCTAAACCTATTCTCTCCCATATTTTTTCCTAATTTCCCAGCAGTTTTTTTCAAATAGTGGATTTTTGTCCCCAAAGTTGGGCTCCTTGTGTTTATCATACACTGTCTTGCTAATGTCAGTTACCTCAAGTCTATTCCACTGATCCTCCCTTCTGTCTCTTAGCCAGTACCATATTGTTTTGATGACTGCTGCTTTATAGTACAGTTTAAGATCTGGTATTGCTAGTCCCCCTTCCTTTACATTTTTTTTTCATTATTTCCCTTGAAATTCTTGATCTTTTGTTATTCCAGATAAACTTTGTTATAGTTTTTCCTAATTCAGTAAAAAAATTTTTTGATAGCTTGATAGATGTGGCACAAAATAGGTAAATTAATTTGAGTAGAATAATCATTTTTCTTATGTTACCTCATCCTACCCAATATTGAGGAATCGATATTTTCCCAATTGTTTAGATCTAGTTTTAATGGTTCAGAAAGTGTTTTGCAGTTGTTTTCGTATAATTCCAGTGTCTGTTTTGGTAGATAGATTCCTAAGAATTTTATATTGTCTAAGGTGATTTTAAATGATGTTTCTCTTTCTACCTCTTGCTGCTGTGATGTGTTGGAAATATATAGAAATGCTGATGATTTGTGTGCATTTATTTTGTATCCTGCAAATTTGCTAAAGTT
This sequence comes from Gracilinanus agilis, assembly GCF_016433145.1. Classification (NCBI taxonomy): domain Eukaryota; kingdom Metazoa; phylum Chordata; class Mammalia; order Didelphimorphia; family Didelphidae; genus Gracilinanus; species Gracilinanus agilis. The sequence goes on from NC_058135.1 coordinate 85,064,777, forward strand.
GTTGATTATTTCTACAAGCTTCTTAGTTGATTCTCTAGGATTTTTTAAGTAGTCCATCATATCATCTGCAAAGAGTGATAACTTAGTCTCCTCATTGCCTATTTTGATACCTTCAATCTCCTTTTCTTCTTTAATTGCTACTGCTAGTGTTTCTAGTACAATGTTAAATTATAGAGGAGATAATGGACATCCTTGTTTCACTCCTGATCTTATTGGAAAGGTTTCTAATTTATCATCTTTGCATATGATGCTTGTTGATGGTTTTAGGTATATACTGTTTATTTTTTTTAGGAAAGGTCCTTCTATTCCTATACTTTCCAAGGTTTTCAATAACAATGGATGTTGTATTTTGTCAAAGGCTTTTTCAGCACCTATTGAGATAACCATGTGATTTTTGTTTGCTAGATTGTTGATATGGTCATTTATGTGGATGGTTTTCCTAATGTTGAACGATCCTTGCATTCCTGGTATAAATCCCACCTGATCATGGTGGATGATCCTCTTGATCACTTGCTGAAGTCTCTTTGCTAATATTGTATTTAAAATTTTTGCATCTATGTTCATTAGGGAGATTGGTCTGTAGTTTTCTTTCTCTGTTTTTGATCTACCTGGCTTTGGAATCAGTACCATGTTTGTGTCATAAAAGCAATTTGGTAGGATCACTTCTTTGCTTATCATATCAAATAATTTGTATAGTATTGGGATTAGTTGCTCTTTGAATGTCTGATAGAATTCACTTCTGAATCCATCAGTCCCTGGATATTTTTTTCTTAGGGAGTTCTTTGATGGCTTGTTCAATTTCTTTTTCTGATATGGGATTATTTAGGTATTCTATTTCTTCTGCTGTTAATCTAAGCAATTTGTATTTTTGTAAATATTCATCCGTATAACCTAGATTGCTATATTTATTGCCATATAATTGGGCAAAATAGTTTTTAATGATTGCCTTAATTTTCCATTCATTAGAGGTGAGGTCTCCCTTTTCATCTTTGATATTGTCAATTTGGTTTTCTTCTTTCCTTTTTTTAATTAGATTGACCAGTACTTTGTCTATTTTATCTGTTTCTTCAAAATACCATCTTCTAGTCTCATTTATTAATTCAATAGTTCTTTTACTTTCAATTTTATTAATTTCTCCCTTGATTTTTAGTATTTCTAATTTAGTTTTCATTTGTGATTTTTATTTGCTCTCTTTCTAATTTTTTGAGTTGCATGCCCAATTCATTAATCTCTGCCCTACCTAATTTGTTAATATATACACTCAAGGATACAAATTTCCCCCTGAGTATTGCCTTGGCCACCTCCCACAGAGTTTGGTAGGATGTCTCATCATTGTCATTCTCTTCAATGAAATTGTTGATTGTTTCTATGATTTCTTCTTTGACTAGCTGGTTTTGGAGAATCATATTATTTAATTTCCAATTAGTTTTTGATTTGCCTGTCCAGGTGCCCTTACTAAATATTATTTTTATTGCATTATGATCTGAGAAGTTTACTTTTATTATTTCTGCTCTTTTGCATTTATTTGCAATGTTTCTATGCCTTATTACATGGTCAATCTATGTGAATGTACTATGTGCACCTGAAAAGAAAGTGTCTGTCTTTTTGTCCCCATTTATTTTTCTCCACATATCTGTTAAATATATTTTTTCTGGGACTTCATTCATCTCTCTTACCTCTTTCTTATTTATTTTTTGGTTTGATTTATCTAGATTTGAAAGAGGCATATTTAGATCTCCCACTAGTATGGTTTTACTATCTATTTCCTTCTTGAGATCTGCCAGTTTCTCCTTTATGAATATGGTTGCTATTCCATTTGGTGCATACATATTGAGCAATGTTATTTTCTCATTGCCTATACTGCCTTTAATCAGGATGTAATGACCTTCCCTATCTTTTTTAATCATATCTATTTTTACTTTGGCTTTTTCAGAAATTATAATTCCCATTCTTGCCTTCTTTTTCTCATTTGATGGCCAAAGGATTTTGCTCATGCCCTTTACATTAAACCTGTGTATGTAAACCCGCCTCATATGTGTTTCTTGTAGGCAACATATGGTAGGATTTTGGTTTCTAATCCACTCTGCTATTTGTTTCCTTTTTATGAGGGAGTTCATCCCATTCACATTCGGAGTTATAATTATTAGTTGTGTATTCGCCAACATTTTGGTATCCTCTCCTAGTTCTCCCTCTTCTTCTTATACTATTTCATTTTAAATCAGTGGTTTGCTTTATGCCAGTAACCCTTGTCCCCTCCCTTGATTTACTTCCCTTTCTACCCCCTTCCTTATTATTCCACTCTTTTCATTTTTAAGGCCTAATGAATTCCCTCCCCCTTCTTCTAGCCTCCTTTTTATGACCTCTCCACTCCTCTGCTCCCCTTGGTTTATCCCTTCTGACTTTCTCAGTAGGTTTAGATAGAGTTTTATATCCCAATGGATAAAGCTACTATTCCCTATCAGTGTTAATTCCACTGAGAGTAAGGTTTAAATATTACCTCTTAATGTTCTCTTCCTCTCCTTCTTATAATAATATTCATCCCTTACCCTTCCCATGCCCTCTTTGTGTGTAATAGAATATCCTATTTTTCTTATTCATTCAAGTTTCTCTTGCTGTCCTCTACTATTCACCTCTCTCTTTCCCATCCCCATATCATCTTAGACCATTTAGTATTCCAAACTCTCCCTATGAATTATTCTTCTAATTAAGATAATAGTGAATACTATAATAGCGAATAGAGTTCCTCACAGGGAATTATACATAACATTTCTCCACATAGGAATACCAGAAATTAGATCATATTGAAGCCCTTAAAGAGGCAAATTTAAAAAATACATGTTTTCTTTCTTTCCCTTCTGTTTCTTATTTACCTTTTCATGTTTCTTTTGATTTTTGTGGTTTGATATCGATCTTTCCATTTAGTCCTGCTCTTTTCTGTGCAAATACTTGGAAATCTTCTATCTTTTTAAATGCCCAAACTTTCCCCTGGAAGTATATAGTCAGTTTTGATGGGTAGGTGATCCTTGGTTGTAGACCCAGTTCTCTTGCCTTCCTGAATATCATATTCGAAACCTTGCAGTCTTTTAGAGTGGAGGCTGCCAGATCCTTTGTGATCCTAATTGGTGTCCCTGATATCTTAATTGTCCTTTTCTGGCTTCTTGTAAAATTTTTTCTTTTACTTGTAAGCTCTTGAATTTGGCTATTATATTCCTGGGGGTTGTCTTTTCTGGGTCTAGTGTAGAGGGTGATCTATGGATCTTTTCAATATCTATATTGCCCTCTTCTTGTAGAACTTCAGGACAATTTTGCTGAATAATTTCTTTTAGTATGGAGTCCAAATTTCTATTAATTTCTGCTTTTTCAGGAAGACCTATGATTCTCAGATTGCCTCTTCTAGACCTGTTTTCTTGGTCTGTCACTTTCTCATTGAGATATTTCATGTTTCCTTCTATTTTATCAGCCTTTTGACTTTGTTTTATTTGTTCTTGCTGTCTTGAGAGATCATTAGCTTCTAATTGCTCAATTCTAGCCTTTAGGGACTGGTTTTCCTTTTCAATCTGGTCATTTCTGGTGTTCAATTTGCTTATCAGTTCATTTAATTTCTGAGCCCCACTTTCCAATTTTGAAATTCTGCCTTTTAAATGGTTATTTTCTTGCCAGATTTTGGTTTCCAATTTGCTTACCATTTTGTTTTATTTTTGGGCATCTTTCTCCAATTGGGAGTTTCTGTCTTCTAACCTGTTAATTTCCTTTTGAACTATTTTCCACTTCTCTCGCCAAATCTCTTCCATCTTTCTCATCATCTCAGATTTGAACTCTTCAATAACTTGTGGCCAGTTTTCATTATTTCTGGAATGTTTGGATATGATTACTTGTTTGTTCTCCTATGCTGTTTGCTCTTTTGTCTGTATTTTATCTGAGTAAAAGTTGTCAAGTGTTGCAGATTTCTTCTTTATGATCTTTCTCTTTTGGGGTTCTTGTCTCTGGCTTGCCATTGTTAGCCCTGCGCCCTCTCTGGTTTATCCGCACACTTGGGCTCTTTCTGTGCTCTTTAGGCTCCTGAGTTCTCAGGTCTAGTTGTTCTCAGGGTCAAGCCCTGAGGTGGTCCCATTTTTGTTCCTCTGCTTGAGGCTCCTTTAACACTCTCAAGGCACTGCTTCCACAGTTGTGAACCCCTTCTGCACTGGATCCCCATTCAAGGTCCACACCTGCATTCAAGATCTGAGTCCTCACCTGAGCTCAGGATCTGTGTGTGGGCTTGCTTCCATGCCTGCACTTGTGCCTGCACTGAGGGCTGCATTCAAAGTCTGTGTGTGTTCTTTAGCCTCTTGGGGTCTTAAGTCTTACTGCTCTCAGGAGCAGATCCTGGTGACCCCAGGTAGCTGCCAAGGACATAATGCGTGCCCCAAACTTGCTCTAACTCTTGTGCACTGGCTTTTTCACTGTAGGTGGTGTGGGGTGAGGGAGGGGGTTTCTCAGCTCACATTTTAGTGAGAGCTGTTTCACCCCCTTATAGCATGGAAATGTCCCGATTCCACGTACCGCCAATACTGCACCCTCTTGTGGGGTCTCTTTGTTCCTCTGGATTTCTTTTTATGTCTTCTTGAGGAGTCCTGTATGTTTTGGTTAGGAGATGTTACGTTTTTTACTCTGCCGCCATCTTAACCAGGAACTCTATGTCTTGTTTTGACGTAAAATCTTCTCTTATCCATAGATCTGACAAGCAAATTATGTTGTTTTTCCCTAATTGGTTTATATCACTCTTTATTTCTAGACCACCTGTCCATTTTTTCTTTTCTTGGTGTATGGCATGAGATTTGGGGCTACCCATAATTTCTTCCATACTACTTTCCAGTTTCCCTAAAAGTTTTTGTTAAAGAGTGAGTTCTTCCAAAATTTGGATCTTTTGGTTTGTCAAACATTGGTTACTATAGTCATTTACTAGTGTTTGTTAAGTGCTTAATTTATTCCATTGATCTTCTACTCTATTTCTTAATCAGTACTAGATTGTTTTGAGTCTGGTACAACTAAGCCTTCTTCATTTTTAAAATTAATTCTCTTTATATTCTAGGTTTTTTGTTCTTTCAGATGAATTTTGTTATTTCTTCTACCTCTATGACATAATTTTGGGTAGTTTGATGGTAATATATTTTGAAGCATTCTGGAAAAGCTTATTGTGTTTTCATACTCACTTGGAATTTAACAGTAATTGGTTTAAATTACCCTTGTCATAAAATTTATGTAGAAAGTTACTAAATAAATTAATTTAAAAATCCTTTTTGAAGTTCAGTAATTGAGTTTCTAATTTTATTTAAAATTTTGATTTATTTGCTTGTGGGTAACATTTTAATTGAAATTTCTTCTTAAATTATTTGGTTGTTTTACTTTATCCCTCTTATATTCCTCTTTCATTTATCTTTTGACATTTTTTCTTTGATAATAACTTCTGTCTCCTCAAATTTGATAATGATACTTTCTTGCATCCTCTTTATTTATTATATTTCTCTCATATCTTATTTGGCTGTTGTTGCATTTAAATGCCTCATCCCCCAATTAGACTTAAACTTATTGAATTCATAAAATGTTTTTTCTTTCTGTATTTTCAAAATACAGACTAGTATTTTGCTCTCAGTAAGATTATACTATATGTTATGTTGATTATATAGTTTTATTTTAACAACTATTTTGGTTTTCTAAACATTTTTATTAATTTCTTTGACTTCACCACCATATCTAAATATACTCCTCTTAAATATACATGTATTGACCTATTCATAGATATAAAATATAAAAAAATGTCCAGTAAAATGAACCAGCATATCAGCATTGTCTAATCATATATACAATATTGTACATCCATAGCCTACCACCTCTATAAAGAATGGAAAGAAATCTATTTTCTAAATTCTTCTCCAGGGTCAAGCTTCTCAGTGATTATAATAACATAATATTATATTTCTTTCACTTTCTTTTTAAATAGTTATAGTCATTGAATATTTTGGTTTTCTAATGCTTCTCAGAATTTTCCAGCTTTTTGAAATAATTGGAAGAGATTGGAATAAATTGAATGTCTTGTGTAGATATTTTGTCAGAGGAGTCTGATTCTTCTATTTATCATCTCCTCCCTACAAAACACACATCTGTTTATTTCTCCTTGAAACATCTTCTTGCCCTTTTGTAGATTTAGCCAATAAATCCCTGAGAGACCTGGAAATCGAAACCAGATCTTCTAATTCCCAGTGTAGATCATAATGATGCATTACATACATTAACTGATTTACCCTCACACTGAAGTATATCAGTATTCTTGATTGAGCTTGACATTTTGAAATTTAACTACAATAGCTTACCCTATAAACAGAAAGTGCTGGCAAAACAGATGTTCTTATTTAGAGAAGATGTTACTAAAAGAGCAAAACACTAAATTTGTTCTTGCTGTAAATGTGTCATTTTGTTCATGTAGAGAAAGTCAGAGTCGTCAGACTGAAGAAGCCCTGATAGGAAAATTGGGCTATTACTCAGTATTCCTAGATGTTGCCTGAAGAAAGACAAGGATTCAAGGATCAACAATTTGTCTCAGTTACATGAAAACCAAATGCCAAATGTAAGTGTGTTTCCATTGAGTGAAAATCTGGTCAATAAATGTGATATGGAAGTTTTATTTTATGATAAAAGCATTCAAACTTTCATTCGCAAATCCAGGAAACTATTAAATATATAGTTTGCTAAATCTTTTAGTCAAATCCTCATGGCTTCATTTCCCTCCATTTTTTCTGGTTGTAATTTTTCCTTTGGACAGACAGATATTTATTAAATGTTTGCAGTGTATACTCTCATATTTATCAAGAATTTTGTAGTTATAAATTTTGAATTTATATATTTTCAGTTATAAATCAGTTTTCTGTTTGATCCTAAAAACAATCTTGTGGGTTAAGGACTGATATCTTCATTTTACAAATGAGGAAAATGAGGCTGAGAGGTTAAAAGATATTCTGAGTCACACAATAAGTAGCTGAGAAAAAATTCAAACTCAGGTCTTCCTAACTCTATATCCAATACACTTAAATTGCTAATATTGTTTGATAGAGAGTGTGTTGAGATTGGGGACTCCCTATACTAGCTAAATTAAAGGGAGGGAAGAAATAAAGAAACAAAGAAAAAGAGTAAGAAAGAGAAAGTAGAGAAGGAAAGGGAGAAAGGGAGAAGGAAAGAAGGAAGGAGAGAAGGAAAAAAGGAAGGAAAAGGGTTAGGGAGCATATACTTTGTTACTTTGCCTAAGGGTTACAAAAGAAAGAGAAACTCTGAAGGCAGATGTTATTTTTATTTTTTCGAATTCAGTTTTCCTTTTCTCTACCATTCTTTCTCCTTTTCCTTCCCTTTTCCTTCCCTCCCTTCCTCATTCCCTTGACCTTCTTTCTTTCCTCTCACTCTCTTCTTTCCTCCCTCCCTTCCTTCCTTTTTCCCCATCTTTCCTTCCTCTTACCTTCTTTCCTTCCTTTCCCTTTTTCTCCTTTCTCTTCTATCTCCTCTCCACTACATTTCCTTAACTTCATTCCTCTCCTCTCTTCTCCACTCCCCTCTTCTTCTCCCTACATCCTCTCTCCTCTCTTTTCCTTTCCTTCCCTGTCATAATTGTGCAGATGATTTCCAGTTGTATGTACATGCCTAATTCTGTCCTATACCATTGTTTCACATTATTTGTAGCCTTTTGAGCATCTAGAATCTCAAACATATGTATAAAACAAAATCCATTATTTTTCTCACATTTTCCCAATTGTATTACTAATATTGAATCTACTAGCATCCTCCCAGTCCCCAAGACTCTCAACTTCCTTGACATCCTCTTCCTCACTTACTGTATCCAATTCATGCTTTTCTTCTCATATTACCATACCAATCTCCACATCACCCCTACTTTTGGTCCATTTTCCCTACTTATATTACTTCCACAATGATTGAAGTTCTTATAATTTCAAAGTCTGACTTTTTTAATAGCCTTCTGGTTGGAGTTCCTCAGTCACCTTCCCATTCTAATCCACCTTCACTCACCTGCCAAAATGATCTCTCTACTACATGTCTAACCACATCTTTCCTCTACTTGATGAATTCCATTGGCTCTCTATTACCTGTATCATGAAACACAAAATGTTCAGTATAACCTTCCAAGTCTTTCAAACTAGATTACTCCTTACCCTACAATTCTTTGATTTTCCATTCTTCTTTCCCAACTCTTTTACCCTCCATTAGATTTTCCTTCTTTCATTCTGTATGTTTTCATGGACCAACATTAGCCATCCTTTATGTTCCCAGATGAGATGTCCCATCCTTTTACTATGTACCTTTTCATGTACTTTTCCAAATGACTTGAGTTTACTCTCTCCTTAATTTCACATTCTGTGTATCTGGACTTCATTTAAGAATTAGCTCAAAAATAATAACAAAATTCATTTGGAAAAACAAAAGGTCAAGAATATCAAAGGAAAAAATTGAAAAACAATGTTAAGAAAGGAGGTTTATCCAGTACCAGATTTCAAATTATATTATAAAACTTTACCCAATTTATAAATGGGCAAGGGACATGAATAGGCAATTTTCAGATAAAGAAATCAAAACTATCAACAAACACATTAAAAGTGCTCTAAGTCTCTTATAATTAGAGAAATGCAAATCAAAATAATTCTGAGGTACCACCTCACACTTAATAGATTAGCTAACATGACAGCAAAGGAAAGTAGAGAATGTTGGAGGGGATGCGGCAAAATTGGAACATTAATGTATTGCTGGTGGAGTTGTGAATTGATTCAATCATTCTGGATGACAATTTTGAACTATGCCCAAAGGGCTTTAAAAGACTATCTGCCTTTTAATCCAGCCATGCCACTACTTGGTTTATACTCCAAAGAGATAATAACAAAAAAGACTTGTACAAAAATATTATAGCCATGCTCTTTGTGGTGGCAAAAAATTGGAAAATTAGAGAATGCTCTTCTATTGAGGAATGGCTGAACAAATTGTGGTCTCTATTGGTGATGGAATACTATTGTGCTCAAAGGAATGATGAACTGGAGGAATTCCATGTGAACTGGAATGAACTCCAGGAATTGATGCAGAGTGAAAGGAGCAGATTCAGGAGAATGTTGTATACAGAGACAGATACACTGTGGTACAATCAAATATAACAGACTTCTCTGCTAGCAGCAATGCAAGGATCCAGAGCAATGCTGAGGGACTTATGAGAAAGAAAACTAGCCACATTCTGAGGAAGAACTGTGGGAGTAGAAACACAGAAGTAGAACAACTGCTTGAACATATGGGCTGATGGAGATGTTATTGGGGATGTAGACACTAAACGATAACTTTAGTCCAACTATCAATTATATGGAATTAGGTCTTAATCAATGATATATGTAAAACCCAGTGGAATTGTGCATCAGCTATGGGGGTTCAGGGGTTTGGGGGAGAGGGAAAGAACATGAAACATGTAACTATGGGAAAATATTCAAAAATTTAAAAAATAAGTGATAAAAAATAAAACAGTAATAAACAAAACTATGTATTACTGAGTAAAAGAAAAGTAGATTAGTGGAACAGAATAGATATAAAACAGTTATTAAAGATTATGATATCCTCATCTTTAACAAATGTAAGTTCCAAGTTTCAGAAATAAGAATTCACTATTAGTTAAAAATTGTTGGGAAAACAAGGGAAAACAGTTATGAAGAAAACTAGATAGAGAATAATTCTTACACATCATTTACCAAGATTAGATTAAAATGGATACATGACCTAAGTATAAAGAGAAATATTATGAGCAAATTAATGGTAAATGGAACATATTAACTACCATCTTTATGAACAGAAGAATTTATGAATAGCTTCAAGATAGAAAGCATTATGAAATGTAAAATGTATCATTTAAATGCATTAATTTGAAAATTTTTATAGAAATAAAAGTTATGTGCCTAAGATTAGAAGGAAAATAATAAGTTGGGAAAAATTTTATACATATTTGCTCAAATAGAGGTCTCAAATCTAAATATATATACATAGAACTTTATATATATATGTTACATTTATGCATATATGCATATATTAATATAAGCCATTCCTCAGTTGATAAATAGTCAAAATATATGAACAGATAGTTTTTAGATGAAGAAAATAAACCTATATTGAACTTTTAAAAACACTCTAAATCATTAGAGAAATACAAATCAAAACAACTCAGATATTTCACCTTTCAGATTGGCTAAAATGACAAAAGGAAAAAATTACAAATATTAGATGAGTTGTGGAAAAATAGGTATACTAAAACAATTTGGTGGAACTGTAAAGTGATCAAAACATTTGGAGGCCAATCTGGAATTATACTTTAAAAAAAGTACCTTTTGACTCAATAATATCACTATTGAATTTACTTCCTAAAGTGTTCAAGGAAAAGGAAAAGAATATAAATGTTCTAAAATATTTATAGCAGTTATTTTTGTGGAGGAAAAAAAAACCATAGAAATTGGAGGGATGTCCATCAATTGGAGAATGGCTGAACAAATTGTGGTGTACGATGTCATGTGAAATACTTTTATGCCATAAAAATGACAAATAGGTTAATTACAAAATAAATCTTGAAATACTGATTTGAAGGGTTGCAAAGTGAAGTGAGCAGAACCAGAAGATTGTTGGATATAATAACAGCAATAATGCTTGATGATCAACTATAAAAGGCAACTATTATCAACAAGGAAAGAATCCAGAGCAACTACAAGGGACTCATGAAAAAAATGGATATCCAGCACATAGAAATAACAGATGGAATTCAACTACAAAGTGAAACATACCATTCTTCATCTTATTTCCACTATGATGTTTTTTAGTGTAAGCAAAATGTGTCTTCTTTCAAAATATGATGAACAAAGAAGTGTGTGTAATTTTATAATAAATGTACAACCTATATTATTATCTGCCTTCTTGGAGATGGAGGAGGGACTAACAGGGAAGGGGAAAAAAGAATGAGACATCAATTTTTAACATCAATAATGTAAGAATTTGTTTCCACTGAAACATCTTATTTTTACATGTTTATAATAAATTATATGTATCATATTACGTTACATGTTATATTGTTATATATGAAATAAATGGTAATTAAAACAGATTTAACCCAAATTCTACCACCTGTAGAAGGCTTTTCCTGCCCCTCTTGCATTACTAGCAGCACCCTAATGTGACTTCATTCTCTCTATCTCTGTCTGTTTCTCTGTGTGTGTCTCTATGTGTGTGTATAATTATATAAGGATCTTATATAAGAATATCATTTGATTATTGCATATCCCATTCAAATATAAGATCTCTGAGATCAGGGACTATAGCTTTGTACTTTTTTGAATCTTGTGTATGTAGCACAATGCCTAGCACATATTAAAGACTTGATAAAGGCTTGTTGACAAATATATACGTGTGCATAAATACATGTGTGAATTTATAGCTATAGATACTGACTTTTTATATATATATACATATATATATGTATATATATATATATATATATATATATATATATATCACATTTCC